>NC_049259.1:13339264-13639264 GCF_011100685.1 Canis lupus familiaris
TTACTAAAATTAGACCATTAGGGACCCCTGGGTGGCTCAGCAGTTGAGCGTTGGCCTCTGGCTCAGGGTGTGATCCCAGAGTTCTGGGATTGAGTCCCACTCTAGACTCCTTGCATGGAGCCTGCTTCTCCCTCTGCCTATGTCTTTGCCTCTCTCTCTGTGTCTCTCATGAATAAATAAATAAAATATTTTAAAAAATAAATAAAATAAAATTATACCATTAAATTAAAATGTGCTAAACACATAGGCCCCAGCTCCCTTCTTAATAACCAAAATGCAGACTTAGACCCACCAGGTGGAAGACTGAGGAATATAAATAATTCAAGAGAAAGACAAAAATAAAAGAAAAAAATGATTCTGTAATTGAGGATCCCCCAGTGAAATGGCCTAGTCTCCACTCGGTCACTGTATTGTAAGACCTACCAGTCAACAAGCCCCATGAGGCTTGCAATGAGCTTCCTAATGATTTATTCAGAAATATAAACAGACAGCTAAGGGATCACCAGACATATGGGGAAAGTCTCTACTGGGAAAGGCAGAGACTAATAACAAGGAAAGTGGAGAGAAAAGAGGTAATGCAAAGAATAGAAACTATAAAACAGATGAAAACACTTTAAATTCTGTAGTTCATATCCTCAGAAAGAGAAGATATTGAAACCACACACACACACACACACACACACACGAGTAGGATGTTATCAAAAGAAAAGAAAAACAACTCCTGTAAATATCAGAGAAATTTAAAAATTTGATAGAATAGATATAAGACAAAGTAAAGCAGATCCTTCAGATAGCTTATGTTGGTAGTATGTCCTAAGACAGGAGCATACTTGTTACTTAAGGTCTTTCTGAGCCAAGCAGGCAGAGATATCAAGGAAGCTGTTCAAAGTGTTGATCTGAAGATTATAGGTGGCACACAAACATAGGTGGCATGTAGATAGTCACCAACAGAGTTAATGAAGACAGAAAAGAGCTCTAAAGACTGAGTTCTGGAATATACCAATTTTAGCAGGTCTAGGAAATGGAGAACAAGTAAATGAGTTTTCAAGAAGTAACCAATGAGGTCAGAGGAAGAAACCTGGAAGTGAAGTAAAGAAAGGATAGTGACCAACTATATCACATGCAGCTAATAGGTCAAGTCAGCTGCATTTAGGATCTGAGTATTGAACTTAATTTGAGCTCTGATGGTCCTGCTGATTCATAGTACAATTAGTTTTTGAAATGATATACACCAAGGCATGCCATCATATATTTCAGTACTCTTGGGTAAAGAGATCTTAAAATCTTCCAGAAAAACAAACAAGCTAAAGCATAATACAGATGAAGTACAGAGGATTGAGATTCAGGATGTCACAAGTCTTCTCAATAGCAAATTGGAAACTAGAAAACAGAGAAGGAATGTCTTCAAAATTCTAAGAGGTAATGATTTCCAGACTGGAATTTTGTTCCTAGCTAAACTATCAACCAAGTGTGAGGGCAAATAAAGATACATTAAACATGCAGGGCCTGAAAAAAATGTTTACCTCCCAGGTACCATTTTTCAAGAAACTATTAAAATATGTGCTCTGTAAAAACTAAACCAAGGAAAAGGAATGCATGGAATCCAGAAGGCAAGGGATCCAAGCCAGCAGAAAAACAAGAGAGACTTTTAGGATGATGGTAAAGGACCATTTGCAGTACCATCTGAGCAGTAGCCTGGAGAGCTAATAGCACAGAGATTGTGGGGGAAAATATATATATAACATAGACCCAATAATGTAAATGCTATAAAATGCCTCAGCCAAAAACAATAGTATAATTATTTTGGTAAGATACAAGGAGAGCTAGTATGTTGATGTGTTAGGTTGGCAAAGAGGTAGAGTTTTTTTTTTTTTAATTTTTTATTTATTTATTCATGAGAGACACACAGAGAGAGGCAGAGACATAGGCAGAGGGAGAAGCAGGCTCCCTGTGGGGAACCCAGTGTGGGACTTGATCCTGGAACTCTGGGATCATGTCCTGAGCCAAAGGCAGATGCTCAACCCCTGAACTACCCAGGAGTCCTGGCAGAGAAGTAGAGTTAAGAGGCAAATGAGGTTTAAGAGAAGTCAGTTTATTCTTTCCATGGCAGGACATAAATACATAAAACTGAAAAACCAAGAAAACCATATTATTTAGAAATATTGAAAAAGAAGAGGTGGGGGGAGAAGAAACACTTAGGAGAATTGAAAATGGTTGCCTCAGAGAGGCAGGCATGGGGAGTGGAGATAAATGTGATAGCAAACATTTATTGAATGTTTTCTGTCTGCCAGATCCTGTCGTTTACTTAACCTTCAACAGGAAGTAGGACATAATTCCTGCCCCCTCAGTTTCCTGTCTAATTAATGTTGCTTTGCTCACTAATCTACTTCATATATAAATACTAAGGTATATTGGATATGAGGAGGACACAAAGATGGTGGAATTTGGTAGGACACAATCTTGGAAGCAGTTATGGGTGGATGGATTGATTGGTTGGTTGGTTGGTTGGTTGTATGGTTGGTTAACTAAGTAATACTTTTGCATGGGCTTAAGAGAAAAAGGAAGTACAAGAACAGGAGAAGACATAAGCAAAATAAGTTGAGATTAAATAATATAGACATGGAAGCAATAAAGAAATGTGGGGAAATGCTGTAGGGTCATGTTGCAGATAAAATAAGAAAGGGGACTTGAGAAATGGTGATGAGCTGTTTGTGTTTAGAAAGAGAGGTCCTTGAGCAGGAAAATCTCCAAACTGAGGCCATATTTGAGGCCAGTAAGTCTAGAGGAGCTGAAGTTGGTTAACATGGGTGTGGAGAGTGGACAGTTCTATTAGGCAGAAAGACCAAATATGTGGCTGACTCCACAATAAGGACCGCATATGTGGCAGGGATCTGGATTAAAGCTGTGTTGGGTAAATTGGGGGAAAGTTAAATTTTATGTTAGTGGACATTAGGTTACTGTCTATTGAGCAACCAACCTTATATGTTCACTCCTTTCTATGAGTATTTTGATCTCCCTTTTGAGTGAATCTTCTATTGTATATAGTTTTGTTGGGTGAGTGTCCATCACTTTATCTCCCACAATGAGCTCTAAAGGGGCCAGGTTCTCTTTCTGGATCCCACTGGAGTAGGAGTGGGAGGAGAGGGTGTGGCATGCAACTTCAGACTGACAAATGGGACATTGAACTTTGAATAGGTAGTAAAAAAATGTACAATGAGTTGAAGGTGGCCATGGAGTGAAGGTGAACAGACCTAACTCTTCCTTGGCTTAGGTCCCAGCCCCCTTGCCTCTTGCTTGCTCTGTAAGGCATCCATCTGTTCTTGATTCCTACATTGAAAGATATTGCCAGATTCCTTTTATGGTGACACGTATGAGGAGGGACCGTGAAGGAAAAATTGGTCAGATTCACTAACTGGGTGGGAGAGAGTAAGGACAACTTGCAGGGGGAATATGAAATGGATGAGCATTATCCTCAGCAGAGATGGAAAAAATAAAGAAGTAGAATTTGTTTGGAGAAAGATAATACTTTGGTATCTTTCAGGCCTAAATTAAACACCCTTCGAGCAGCTGGGGAAGGAGAACTGCAGTGGCAAGATTCAGAGTTGAACAGGTACACTTGGAAGCAATCTCATATGTGACAACATTCAAGAACAGATGTGATCCTGCGGAAGGGATTACAGAGGAAAAGAAGAATCCTAAGATACAAGCCTTCCCAGAGAAATGCAACACATAGAAGGATATATTTATTTTAGGGAGGAAGAAGTAAGGACTCACAGAGAACTGAATATATAGATGCTTATCTTATTTTAATGCTCTGTTTTTATAAATGCTGAACTTCTTCTGAGGGCCTAGTGTCCTAGGCAATACCACATATCTTGAGGTAAAGAAAGATGACTTAAGATGCAAGTACCAGAAAACGATGGCTCTGATTAGCTTCAACAATAAAGGACTTATTACCCTAGGACAAGAAATCCATAGTTAGGGCAAAATCCCTGAGTGGTATGTCAGGGTTTCAGCTCTGCTTGTCTGGGATTCCACTGGATCAGTCCTCCTCCTGTATGTGTTGGATCAGACCTCCAGTTGGCTCTCTTCAGAGTGACAAGAAGGCCACTTAGCTCTAAATGTGACAAGGAGCTAAGAAGTGCCATTCTTTATCGTGTCTGTTAAAAGTAAGGAAGCACTCCCTATGCTACTTTCCCTCATGTCACATTGGCCAGAAATGTGTCACATTCTCATGCCTTCACCATGATTGACTTGGACCATTTAAAAAGCTCCCCTATGGGGCTGGGGCCAGCCTGCCTGCACCACATGGCTAGGCAAAGGAATAATAGTGTAGACCCTTGAACAAAACAGGGGTGAACACAATGAGGCTAATAGAATAAGAGCTGCTATCAGAGGGCAGCAATGAAGAATGAAGTCATGGAATCAACATTGTCTGCTCGGCGGTGTTAGGCTAACGTCGTACATGTAAATTCAACAATTAATTTAGCTTAATGTTTCATTCACAGGCAATTTTTAGGATATATTGTGCATTTTCATGGGATTTAAAAAGATCCATCATGACACAATTCCAGTTTGAACAAGTCCTATGCCATTGCTTTCTTTCAGCCCCTGCTGGTTTCTAAGTTTCTCTTTCTTCTATTTCTCTCCTCACCTACAAACGCGTTTCAAAATTCACGCATAGCGCAGAAGCTAAACCCTGCTGAACTCCTGTTTTGTCCACCACCATCCCACCACAGCCAGTGATTTGTAGGCGTAGGGACGGAACTGACAATGGCTGCTGGGTCAGGAGTAATTAAAAAATGTCAATGGTCAAGGAGGTGGATGGAAATCAGTTCAAACCCAACTGAAGCATTTAGCTATTTTACTGCTGCATCCTTTTAGGCCTTTTCGGCTTATAAATATTAATTTAAAGACTACCAACAAGGACAGTAAACGGAGTTAGGCATAAAACTTCCTGTCAGGGGTGATTTATATCCAATAAAAGGAAAGCAGGATAGAGAAAGCCTGCTTCGCTAAGTCTATGATAGACAGTGAACGAGTACCATCAAAATAAAAAGGCTTTCAGTTTGTCGTGGGTTGTGTGGGTGTCTCCCTTCTTAATAAGCAGCGTGCTAGAATTGTGTTGTTGGCTTTTATCAGTGCCTTGCACTGTTGAGGAAAAGTTCTACTGCGTCGCTAATTGAACTTGTACAGATTTATAGGCTCAAGGCCTGTGCCTGAGAGAGATTATTAGGACTTAAAAGATAATAGCACCAGCAAGAAAATTAAAACTGCTTTCACCACTTATATTTCAATAGTGCATAACTTCTACCCTTTAGACATCTGGCGATGGACTAAGGATTTGTTTGAAAGGAGATCTGTCTTAAGAGCCCATGTAGGAGTGATTCAGTGGCGGAGAGCTCTGTCGCCACCTTACCTTGCATGCAACCCAGCACGTGATGCTTCAGTTAAACTGCTCTCCCTGTAAAAGGTCAACAACTTGACCCTTCTAGATGATCACCGTGAGGAGACATTTCCCACGAGCCTTTCATATGTCTGTCCATCTGCAAGCAGAGGCGCTCGCTGCTTTTGCCCCAGATTGTCTTTTCCTGGTGTGTCTGCACAGCAGACAGCCTTGGGTTAGAGAAATAAGGTCTCTGTCAGGAGCAAAGAGCAGCTTTGAAGGTCAGAATTCTTCTAGAATTCTTCTCCCATAACATAACCCACTATATGCACAGGTACCACTTGTCCCTCTTCATACTGCCTTGTAGGAATTGGGTCTTGGGGAAGGGACACGTGCTGATACTCTCGCTGCTTTTGTCGTAAGTAATAGATCCCTTGTCTCTGACCCCCAAGTCTTTTGTCTTCTGCTAGCAGACATGAGCAGGTTAGCTTCTTAGGTTACAAATAGATAAAATCTCAGACCCTTCGCAGTTTGCAAAAGGCACCAGTAATGTGGATTTAGAAAAGCAATTTGTCTAATTTTTCAAAGAAAAAAGGAACCTAACACTTAACCTTAAACCATAAAGTCACACGTTCCCCAAGTTTCCTCATCTAACATGGTGCTATTTTCCATTGGCCATAAGCAATGTGAGGCTAGGATAATGATGGTTGTTGGGGAGGGGTATTGAGGAAGTCTTCTTTTCTTGAATCTCTGGGAGAAAGTTCTCAGCCTTCTGACAAAAGACAGGATAAACTAAATGATCGCGTGACCGATTAATGTCCCTTCCAGCTCTTAAATTTCCAAGTTTACTTAAATATTAAGAAATATTTATGCTAAATAGAAATGTCAATAGACTACTGTGTATAAAAATTTAGAAAAGCATGTTTATATAGTAGCATATAACTGGAGATTACTCTTAACTTAATTTCCTGATATTTGTTTCTAGCTAGCTAGGGCTAAGATCTTTGGCAATGTCTTCTTCCTCTCTCTTTCTATTATTTCTTTTTAATTTTTCTATTATTGCTTATGATTACAAAGCACTGTTAAAGCACTAGTAGATGGAACAACAAGAAATAAAGTAATCCATGTTCTCAATCTAGCTATCTAGTAACAAGAAAGATGTGCACATATGAGCCAAATGAATGCAGGAGCAAGACGAGGGTAGAAGAGCCATGTGAGGGCTCCCTCTAGGCGTGGCTGGCCTCAGGATGTAAAGCGAGGAGATCCACATTTTAAGATATGGGACATATTACCCCAAAATTTTACTCCAGTGTCTGGTCGATGTGGTGGAGGAAGGTCCAACATCTCTGAAGTTATTTCTTTGTGTCCAGATGACTAGAAAAAAATGGATTTGTATATGGCTAATTTTTTCTCTGGTAGAAGTCACCAAACACTATTAGTTTAACTCATAATTTTCAACATCAGTACAGTTTAAATTTTTAAAAACTATTGTTGACTTGGTTTTTTTTTTTTTTACTTGGTTTGATATAAAAGTCTAACTTTAGTCTTGCTTCTTGCAATCTCACAATCTAACTTTTGCTTTGTTCTGAAATCCACTGGGGCTATTAGTATCTAAAATGTTCAGCCCATCAAGAACTTTTTATTGCCTAATGGCTGATTACCTGGCGTCATTTTAAAAAGCTGGAGGTCACACCAAGGAATATATGAACCATCATGCCCATTCTCCGCTTCTCTCCAGGTAAAAAGAGCGAACCTTTCCCCTCTGATTTACTGACCTTACCCCCGGATTATGCTTAAGGAAAGATAATGCCTTTAGCCAAGTTTTCTCCCATTCACATCTTCAGAGATCACAGGATTGTTCCTTTTAGAGCATTAAGGGAAGAAATAAGCTGAACATTGTCTCTTTTAAATGGACAAGGATGGGATTTATATAAGGAGTGGGAGACGGAGCGAGCCCATGATAAAAAATGTTGAGGTTGCCGAAAGTTCCATATGGAGATCACTCCAAGATTTAAAAATAATGGGGATATATGTATGGAAGCAAATCCTGAATGAAGATATACATTTCCTAAAGAGAACAGTATGGTTGAACAAAGCTTTGATGATGGAATTAACATGAAACAAAGGCCCTCTGAGGAAGATCAGTCTGAAAAGAAATGAAGAATACATAAAACTTTGTTTAATTTATGGAATTTATATGCTGCTGACCAGTAAGTATAAAGTTCCATTCCCTTGGTCCTCACTATCACTCATGTATTACTTGTCAGTAAATGCGATGCACTCAGAACATAACAGCTCCGGTAATATTTCTGTTCCCACTGCAGCTTTACTACACCCATGAAACTCTGTAATCTTTAAATTCCCTCACTGTTAACATCTGCTGAAACATTATTGGTCCCAGCATAGCCAAGCTGCTCTGAAATTACATTTAGCAGAGTAGTTAATGCTAACAGTATAATTCTCGACGCATCCGTGTTTGAAAAGAGCTTTATAACTGGCACGATGATTGTGCTTCCTTTAGGTTCCATTTCTTTCATCTCTGCTTTGTATCACAATCTCATTGGCTTGGAGCGTGCTGTTTGAAAAAGAGTATATTTCATATGTAGAGTTCAGGAAACCCCATACTGCCTTCTTATTTTTTAAATTCGATCGTCTAAATTCACTTTTCTAGTGCTCTTTTTGCACAAAATGAAATTCTATTGTGAGATATGATTATAAGCAGTTTCAGGTAGGAAACTAATCAATTTTCTGTAAAATGAAGATATTTTATCACTTCGGTAAGGTGCTTTGAGTGTTTAAAATCCAAATGTCCTACACATAAACAAAATAAGCAAGCTGCTTATGGCTTTTGTTAATGAAGATACTTTCATTATATAATCATAAAGTAGTTACATATTTTTCAAAAAAACCTTTTCCCCGACAGACTCTTCGTTAAAGACCCAATAATATCAACATTTCATGGACATAACTTTAAAATTGATAGTAAAATTTAAAGTAATACTTATTACTTTAAAGTTAATAAGTATTAATATCAATATATTTCATATCAACATATTTTAGTAATATAATTATTTATATTTAGTAGTATAGAACATGATGTTTAAATGTTCTTAAATGTGGGCATTTATCTGCTCTAGCAAATGCTATCCTAAATATTAGATTACAGTAAACATTAAGGGCTTGGTAAATATTACAGATTTCTCTTTGTCAAAGAATATTCTTCCCCAAGATTAAGGTACTAAATTTTCATTGAATTTCAAAGTGTTGAGAGCAGTATTTTTAACAAGTTAGTCAAACATTGAATATATAAAGGAAGAGAGGCTGTGCTCTAGAATGTTCACTTTAATGTTAACTTTAATAAGATTTTACAGTACTTTTCTCAGATGAACAAGATATTTGTTAAGTCAATGCCATAAATATATTACAGCCAAAGATTACGATTATATAAAATGTATTACTAATGTATGTTGCTTCTTGAATATTTCTAGATTTGTGTCATATGTAATAATCTGTTGAGATCAGAAGGCAGATTATGATTTTACCTATCTCTGCAAGACCTATGCCAGGATACAAGTGATATTAAGTTTTTCCTAATAAAACGGTGTTGGATTTATCTCTTCTTCCCTCCCCCACCCCCAAGAATCCTCATCCTCTCTGGATTTCTTTATTCCCCATGCCAAGAGCAGTTACAGCCATTATTCAGAAACCCTCTGGTCAGAAATTCTTTGCTTTGCACTAGTGCCCTCTACTTGCTGGTCAGACTCTTTGCTTGGGTCCCCTAATCCCACTTTATTCAGTCTGTTTGGCCAGATTTCTGGGTGTCTGCTACATAGCTGCCTGTAGTCCAGACCTATAGCTTGTGTGAGATCTGAGAAGGTATTCCATCTTCAAGCAGCAAATGTCTGCCAAGCTCCTGCTTGCCAAGCACTGACCCTTAGACTTGCTACTTGGCCAACTGTGCTCTGTGTCCAGATTCTAGATCCAGATTCCGATTCTGCTCTGATCATTGGCTTTCCACTCTGGGCCTAAAACACTCCCATGACAGCTTTGATTTTGTCATTCTATTTCTTATTTTTAGCTTTCCAAATTCAAACCTCTTTCCTTGCATCAACTTTCCATGATATCAAAATATTATTTCTTTTTTTGGTTGCCTTTCAATGGTATACACAAAAAATTATAATAAAACTCCATCCAGAAAGAAGCAAAACAAAAAATTCTTAAGTTTTAAAACATATTCACAAAGTAATTTACCAGACAATGCAAGGCGTTATATCATCATTGAATGTTTACCTTTATTATACTCATCTCCTAACCTTGTACAAGAATATGCATGTAGGAAATCTTATATTTGAGATCTAAGCGGTACCTGATTAATGAACAGCAGTAAATTCTAACTTGCCAGCTGCTTTTCCAACATTCAACTGTAATAATAATCTGACTTCATATCTCCTTTTTCTCCTTCCCTTTTCTCATTATTACCATAAAACTAGAAGCATATGGAATGATATTTATTAAGGCAAGGTGAAATCTGTGGAAAATAGTTAGAAAAAGGAGACAGAAGGTTATTTTAAAACCATTATCTTGGGGCGGGTGTGTGTGTCTGTGTGTGTGAGAGAGAGAAAGAGAAGGAGAGAGAAATTTCTCCCTGTTGCCTTTTCATCTTCTTCAAGACTTGTCACCCATAATGCATGAAGAAGGAGGTCTACCAAGTGACCTAAAGAGACATAGCAAAAACGATTATCGCTGCCTTCAGCGGCTGCTTCCTACTTTCAAATTCTTTCCTGGCCTCTAGACCCCTTGGCTGGGCTTAGGCAGCCCTGTTTATGTATCCCTCTGGTTTCAGCTGATAGGACTGGAGGGAAATACAGGACTCTGAGATGAACTAATAGCTTAGCTTAGCTTGGCTAGAACCAAGAGGATTTTGTTGTTTTCTTTTTCACTCCCTCCTCCTTTCCCTTTCTCCAATTAAGATACACAGAAACTGACAGCAAAATGTCATTTTGAGTTGAGGTTACCACTAGAACAAGCCAGAACATGGTAGGTTAAATAAACAGAAACCAGAGCCCCGTAGGAGAAATTAGTCAGCAGAGAAAATAACAGTACAGATAAATAGAAAGAAGCAGAGATAATGAATCATGTAACTATATCCATGTAAAGATGGATATAGTAGCTCTGGAGCAATTTTTCCAGTCCCATGAAGTGTGGCTATGTCCTCTCCTCGGTTAAATATGCTTCTGTAGGGTTCTCTTCTATCTCCGGAATTACCTCCTCCTATGCTGTGCCCTTGAGCTTCTTTAGGTGAATTTCTGTTCCTTACAGCTAAATGAGCATTGACCAGGAGGATGGAGCATTACATTCTCCCTTCAAGGAGCACACACCCCAAGACAAATACCTACGACCTGAAAAGGCACATCAGCTGTATGAGGTCTGCACAAACCTGATGATCAGTGATTCTGTGAATTGTAGGCTTTTTACTGCTATCATCAGCGCTGTACCCTTCTGACAACTTATTACTTTTTTGTAGTTTCTTTAGAGTTACAGAAAAAATCCATTTGAAAAAGATTATCAGTTGCCTATACACAAATAGAACAATAAATGATTAATACTTAATACTTCATATACATTACTGTTCATAGTATTATGCTAAATAAGGTTAAAAATCAATGGCCAACATCAAATGTTGACATGGAGTAGACACCTGTATGAAGATAGGTAGTCCCAAGCAACAAAATTAAATCTGAAATCTCATTTCACATACTCTTGAAAGCAATTTTCTTGTTATATTCAGTAGACTTCAGAGAGAAGACTTGATTATTTTTGAGGCCACTGTTTTCTGATAAATCATATTTTAATATTATTTCCAAGTGTATTTTTCATGTTTTTTTCTCTGCATTTACTGGGGGTAAAAGTGCTTAGCTAATCCCCTGGGACACCTAACTTAAGTTTTAATTTACATACTTAAAAAATAATATGAAATTATAAAGTAACAAAACATTTTAGTGATATTAACATAATATATAAATTTGTAACACTGAGGAATCAGCATTGAACTAGAAATCATGAGGCCTCGGTTTTAGTCCCTATTCTATCCACTTAATTACTTATGTCATCCTGGGCATATCTCTCTTTCGGAGCTTTTTTCCTCAGGCATATTAAAGTACAAGAATACCTACTCTGAAGGAATCCTATATAAATCAGAAATTTGAATGCTAAAGGGCTTTATAAATCACAAGCCTTAGATTATTATAATGTTAGTGGTGACAACAAATAGATATGTAGTGGATCTTTTGGCCAGATTTGAAGTTTCCTTCATGTTAAATATTTTTTGCCCACTAGTGAGTCCCCATTGCCATTCTCCTCAACGATTAGCATTAGCCAAAGCATCTGTTGAATAGAAGGGAGTATTTATAAGTGGGGATGGTGAGAAAAGGCTAGATTCTCAATATAAGGTAGAGTTAATAGGATTTATAAAAGAACAATAAGGTATATGAAAAAAGAAAGGAATCGAGACTTCTCAAAAATAGCTGACAGTCATTTCTTCAATGACCAACTCAACTCAATCTCTAATAAATAAAATGCTGCCACAAATTCTATTTGCTTTATGGAACACCAATTTTGTATTCAGCACTCTGCTAACCCTTGGGTATATATCAGAAAATAAGCCAGAGTCCCAGTAGTCAAATATGTAAGTCTTACTAGGATAAGACAATCTTGTACAGTACAGTAAAAGATAACTATATTATTTTTTTTTAAAGATTTATGTATTTATTTTAGAGAAAGAGAGATAGACAGCATGAGTGGCAGGGACAGAGGGAGAAGAAGGGATATTCCCAAGCAGATTCCATGCTGAGTGCGGAGTCCCACAGGGGCTGATCCCATGACCCTGAGAACATGACCCGGTGACCACGAGCCCAGGGAAAACCAAGAGTTGGATGTTCAACCATCTGCACCACCCAGGCACTCCAAGATAACTGTATTGCACACGGGAGAGGCATCTAGCACAACTGTTTCCCATGGAGAAATGACAGCCAAAGGAGAGAGATGTGGTAGGCAGAGAAAGTGACATGGAAGAGGATTTCAGGGGAAAGGAATCATGTATTCCTTAGGACATGCAATTTGTTCTACATTTTAAAACAATTACAAAAAAAAAAAAGATTTTATGTGTCCGTTTATTTGAGAAAGAAAGAGTACACAGGAGGGGGTGGGGAGGCGCAGAGGGAGAGGGGAGAAGCAGACTCACTGAGCAGGGAGCCGGATGTGGGCCTCAATCCCAGGACCCCAGGATCATGACCTGAACTGCCCTTAACCAACTGAACCACTCAGGTGCCCCTGTTCTGTTTTTTAATGAAATTTATATGTAACACATAGAAAATAATATAAGTAGCGAAAATGTAGTACGGTGTTGACCTTCTCTAAGTGTTTAAGGAATTCCAAAATAGAGATTATTGTGGGGGTTTTGATAAAATCTTCAGACTTCAGTGTTGAGAAGAATGTTGAAAGATGGGCAGGAATGAATTGGTGGAGAGGAAGGACAGAGGGGCAAACATGTTGCTCCATAATCTTTCCTCCATAGGCTCTCTCTTTCTCTCTTTCTATATATATAAAGAGAGAATATATATATAAATATAAATATATTTATATATTTATATTTATATATATATATTCCCCCTCTCTTTTCCAGTATACTGTAGGATTTTTGTAGGCAAAAGTCAAATGCTTTTCTTATACATTCTTCATAATTTCTAATCCTTTGCTGTGCACAGAATATTATAAAATATTTCTCCTCAGTGTTTGATTTTTTGTGCATTTTGAGTCTGAGAGTTAGGAATTAGAAATGCTTCACTTCATTGTCTATTCAGCAGAAATCTAAAAATTGAGAAAACTCCAAAAGTACATCTGACTCTTACTCACTTGCCCCCAAAGCAGGTAGCTGTGATAACTTTAAGCAGTGTGTTGGTTGAGTAAATGTATTTGAATATTTTAACTTACTCACTAGATTCATTGATAAATTTTTTGGATGTATGTCCTTATCAGACTCTATGAGTGAGTCCTCTTATTCACGATACAGTTTGGAAGTCAAATATTGAATTGCACTCTATCTCAAAGTATTATTACTTGTAATCCATTCATAATTTATCATACCTTAGAGCAGGTAGTAATGATGGAATTAGTGACCAAAGTATGAAACAAAGTCTGTGATCTTGATAACACATCAAAATTTAGAAATAATAGAATGATTAAAATAAGGCAAAGGAAAAATGAATTCATCCAAGAATTTGATATAGGGTTATCATCATATACATGAATATCTGAATACTGGGCAGCCCGGGTGGCTCAGTGGTTTAGCGTTGCCTTCAGCCCAGGGCGTGATCCTGGAGACCCAGGATCGAGTCCCACGTCAGGCTCCCTGCATAGAGCCTGCTTCTCCCTCTGCCTGTGTCTCTGCCTCTTTCTGTCTGTCTCTCTCTCTCTCTCTCAATCTGTCTCTCTGTGTATCTCATGAATAAATAAATAAAATCTTAAAAAAAAGAATATCTGAATACTATGAATATATTTTATCAAAAAAATTTCAGACGAAGCTACAAATGCGGTAGTTTTATTCATTTGTTTCTATCAATACAATATCATAACTTAGAATGTACCTGGCAAAATGTCTACAAAGAATTACTTCACTTATAAATTAATATGCATATGAAGGTAAGCACATTATGAAATCTTGAACTAATACCAACATTTTACCAATAGTTGCTGGTTTATAAAGATACTGCAAAGAACTTAATCTATTATGAATACTCTGAATATATAGGCTTCTTAAATTAAAGCAAGATACATAAAATATTCTAGAGTAGCTAGTACAATATATCAAATGATTTTGTAATTCAAAATCCAAACCATTTTTAATTCAACAATTTTAATACATTAAAAGTATCTGGAAGGTATAAGAATTTAAATTCTGAACCTTATTTTGTCATCTATAAAATGAGAACAATAATCCCTACATTGTAGATCTGTGATTAGGATTAAACAAAATAATTTATACAAGATACAATGTTTAAATAATTTATGGGACCCCTGGGTGGCGCAGAGGTTTGGCGCCTGCCTTTGGCCCAGGGCGCGATCCTGGAGACCCGGGATCGAATCCCACATCGGGCTCCCGGTGCATGGAGCCTGCTTCTCCCTCTGCCTGTGTCTCTGCCTGTCTCTCTCTCTCTCTCTATCATAAATAAATAAAAATTTAAAAAAATAATTTATATAAAGTGCCTGCTTCCTATGAGGGTATAGTAATGATTTATTATTTTTAATGAAAGGGAAATGTTGGGAAAACTGTAGAAATGGTAAAAAGATCAGTGGGTGCCAGAGGTTTGGGCAAGGGAGGGATGAATAGGTGGGGAATAGGAGATTTTTAGGGCAGGGAAACTATTCTGTATGATACTATAGAGGTGAATACATTTGTCAAAACCCATAGAATGTACAACACTAAGAGTGAACCCTGATGTAGGTTATTGATTCTGGTTGATAATGATAATGTTGGTCCATCCATTGTTATAGATGTGCCACCCTGATAGGAACGAGATGTTCATGGTAGGAAAGGCTTGGAGGCAAGGTGTGTATGTGGAAACTCCTTGTATTTTCCACTCAGTTTTGCTGTGAACCTAAACCTGCCCTAAAAAAATAAAGTCCATTAATTTTTTAAAAAGGATCACGTCCTCTAAAGCTAATGTGAGCAGAACATTTACTATTTAACGACTGTATTCGAAGTCCTTTGTAGATATGATTTATTTAATCCTCATATCAACCTTATGAGGAAACTAAAGCCCAGAGTGGATGAATAACTTCACACAGCTCAAACCACTACACGATACTGCTTATGAACTGAAACCACTTTCAGTAAATAATGCATAAAAACATTAAATCACAAAAGCAATGGTGATTAAGAATAACTGTCATGTCCATAGGATAATATCCAAAGGTTCCCACAGTTGAAAATTTTCCATAGTCCAGTCTAAATCAAAATCAATTATTTGGGTGGGGCCCAGATGGCTCAGTGGTTGAGTGTCTGCCTTTGGCTCCTGTCATGGTCCTCAGGTCCTGGGATCGAGTCCTATGTTGGGCTCCCCCCAGAGAGCCTACTTCTCCCCCTGTCTGTGTCTCTGCCTCTCTCTCTCTGTGTCTCTTGTGTATGAATAAATCTTAAAAACAAAAACAAAAATCAATTATTGGAATTCTTATGAATAATATATCCTAAATTCATGGATTCATATAGGAAGGGCTATCCTGCCTTCCATTTGAGGGAATCAATGAGAAAACGGTAAGGAAGTTTGAAAATCACTTTTAAAAACAACACTTTTGTCAGGAATTGTTCTTGGGATTTTACCAATGAGGAAATTGGGGCTATCACAGATTCTGTAATTCATCTTGGCTAGAATCTTCTATGGATCTAGACAGAGAATAAGTAAGATAGGTAAATAATCCCTGGAAGGTTACCTAGTTAGTAACTGCAGGGCCTGTGCTTCTGACCAGAGTTCTCCTGGAAAGTTCTCTTTATTAGACTGATCAGCATGGGCTCTAACTACAGTTTTGTGAATTGAATTGTCCTCCATGGACTGTCCCTCTCCCAGGTATCATCAACTCCAATATGAAATTAAAAGACTGGAAGAAATCATTCTCAGTTCAACATAGTAGTCACACAAGGCATTCATGCACATATCAGACTTGAACAAAATGTGAAGGTATGGAGGGATTTCTGTCATAGTGAAGCAAACAACTAGAACTTGGCTAGAACAAACCCTTCCCATTGACAGCCCCACAGTCACATTGCATGCATGGCTTCACCTGTGCTCCTATTTTCTCATTGTCTCCATCCCTTCTCAGACTCTTCTGCTATTTTTTTATTCACCATATTTACCACTTCTTATGCAAAGTGATTTAGCTCTTTTCAGCCCCCACCTCTGTTCTTCTCAGTGTCTCATGGATAAAGCCTTGGCCAACACTCTGAAATATGTTTTAAGTCATCTCCTCTAACTCAGGTTGAGGCAAAAGTTTCCTCTGGTTTCTTTCCAGTGGTGATTGTTATTTCTCCAGTTACATATTCACTGAGATGTTTTACAAACAATATAGAAAAATGGTCTAATAAATTTGTTCTAATTGTCTTTTATACTCCAGTTGTAAAGTTTTTAAAGAGTGTGTCTTAGGCTGAGAAAAGCACTTTCTAGAAAATATTTGGGGAAAAACGATTTAAAATTAAGTGGAAAGTTAAAGAACCATTCTGTGTGTGTACTAAAACATGTCACTCTGGGGCATGTTTTAGGGGTCCATTAATATATGCAGCAGGTGGTTGAACGCATCAAGTTTTAATTCCAAGGCAAATGTTAATGGAGCACCAAAATATGCCCTGTTGGCTCCTAATACTGAATTTCAGTGTGATGATACCTGTAATGACACCTAAATTAAGTGAGAAGCTGAAGTTTACAAAACAATGCAATTTGTTGATTACACATGTTGAATTCCATGATCAAAATCTATTTTTTCACGTGCAGTAATAAAAATGGGCTCAGCTTAAAATAATCTAATGGCACACATCATATACTGCCTTCCTAATAAATACTAACAAAATTGAACATGAAGCCTATGAAGGGAAACTCCCTCTCTCAGTTTTGAAGAAATTATTTTAAAATATTTGACTCTATCTTACCCAAGTGAGCAAAATACAAGACAGAAAAAAACCACATTGAACCGACCATGAAAAGGAAAACTTTAAAAGATGATATCTGATTGGTTTCATTAAAAATCAGCATACTTATTTTTAAAAATAAATTCTTATAACTCATTAAATGGTTATCTTTGCCTTAATAATAAACTAAAATGTGAATATAAAATGTAAATGTAAAATAAGAAAATACCTAAGACACTTTTTACACTTGAAGCTGCATCCATAAGACTGTAGCAGTACATGGTAGGCACTCAAATATTTGTTAAATTCACAAATGATCAGATAAAAGAATATAGAGATTAAATGTCTTATTAATGATAAGTACCTACAGAGTCATTTTTAAATGATCAATAGACATTTATTTTGCATTCCCTATATATAGGCCCTCTGTCTAGTTGAAAACAGAAAGAATTATGGGACCTGGTTTCTCCCCTCAAGGAACTTTCAATCTTATTTGTAAGAAAAAATGTGAAGATTTGATATTTTTAGAATTTCTATGAGTATAGTATGTAATTTGCAGAAAATGATACCTGAAGGAGCATGAATAATGAGTACCCTCTGGATGTGTTCACTTCCATCAATCTGGAAAAATCATGACCATAGACATTTGGCTTTCAACCAGTAGCAAGTTCCACATGTGTGTCAAAGGCAGATGACTTTTGTACTGTGGAAAGACACAGAATGATGTCAACCACACTGCTATTGGTCTGCTCAAATCTTGAATGTTAGCACTCTTCAAGGTCCATTTTGGAGATCGTCTCTCCTGCTTCTGAGAAATCTCCTTCACTCCCATGATTTCTACTAGCACCTGTTGATCAAGGACTCCTAGATTTTCATTTTTAATATGAACATCTCTCCAAGCTCCAGATCTAAACATTCTTCTCTTTCTATGTTGTCTCCTCTTCCATGTCTTACTCTAATCTTTCCCTTAGAGAAGGAATTGTATCATGAGGGAAAAGATCAGATGAGACGGTTTCCCCAGTCTAATTGTATTGTTGGAGTATGGAAAGGCAGTTATTTTATTTTATTTTGTTTTGTTTTGTTTTATTTTATTTTATTTTATTTTAATTATTTTATTTTATTATTTAATTATTTTATTTTATTTTATTATTTTATTTATTTTTATTTATTATTTTATTATTTTATTTATTTTATTATTTTATTTATTTTTAAAAAATATTTTATTTTATTTTAATTATTTTATTTTATTTTATTATTTTATTTATTTTATGCAGGTGGGGGGTGGATGGGCAGTGGCAGAGAGGGGGGACAAGAAGACTCTGCCCTGAGCACGAGCCTGAAAGAAAACTGAATCTCAGGACCCTGAGATCATGACTTGAACCAAAACCAGTAGTTGGCAGCTTAACCAACAGAGCCATCCACGTGTCCTGAAAGACAGTTATTTTAAATTGACAAGTATTTGGGGGTCACTTGTGGATTTGGGTTATTCATGTTATCTCCAAGTGTAAATTATTTTTATCTGAAGTGTACCACACTTTTTATCTCTTCATTTGACGCTTTAAAAATCATTTAATGAAGTTGCCTTGGGACAAAATACAGAATCCAAACATCAATTAATAATCAAATACAAATACAGTCAAGACAAAAATAGCATAGGGATAAAATACTGTGCTTAACTATATGTTCTGTCAGTGAAGATGATATTTGATAAAGAGAGAGAGTTCCTGATATTCAGAGTTATGACAAAAGTAGTCAGAAGTTGGTAGAGCTTCTGTGTGCACCATACAATCCCATTCAATGAGCACTTGACATGAGTTTCTCAGTGTATTTTCCAAATGGGATTTTGAATGGGATGAACAAGAGCATTCAATTTTAAGGCTGTTGTTTCTTTCCTAATTCACTGATTAAATAAAGGTTCTCCAACAGAAGAAAAATGATCAATTATCACTCTCATTTTTCTATTTCATTTTTCCATTATCATACCATTCCAATTATTGACAGAATCCTCAATTGTAGATTCTTTCATTCAAAAGATATTTATTTTGAGTACCTACTAGAAAGAAAGAGAAAAAGAAAGAGGGATGGAGGAATGAAGACATAGAGAGCTGAATAGAATATTTTCCTTGTGTTTAAGAATCCCAATCTAGTTGCTAAATGATCTCTGGTCTTCCTTCAGTGGTTGAGATCATCTTGATCCCTTGTTCCAAAATTGCTATAACCTTCAGAGCAAGGGAAAGTAACTGTTCCTCTTGAGATTTTTGGAAAAATTCTGCCTGTAGTCAGAGATTTAAAAAGACCTACCACTTTGTTCACGGGTAGCATACCCAGTTGGGATGGCTGCTGGTCTTGCCCAGACCTCATACCTCATCGGACCCAAGAATGGAATCTTTGTCTTATTCTCACACAAAGATTTCTGCTTTAACTTTATGTTCGGCAATTCCCACTTCACCCAGAGGTATGGTTCTGACCTGTTCTGCAATCCCTTCAAATGTTGGAGCGTTGCCCAACCCCAGCCCTGACTGCAGGATCACCAGCTCCCATGGCCTGCCCTTCCACGGGCTTTCTGCCTCTGTTGATGGCCTGCTCTTTTTCCTGGTCTTGGCATCAGCAAAGCCAGGCCACCCTCCTAACAAACCTCCTTTGCCCTACTTTCCTGTCCCTGGAACTTACCAGACTGGCACCCTCTCCTGGATCTTTCTAGTCTGAGGGTATGCAGAGCCAGGGAGAAGGCAAACAGTCCTCCAAAGCACTTAAGGGAAACATCAAATCAGAGTAGTTGCTGGGACGCTGTACATCATATGCTGTAGAGAGATGACTGGTTCCCTCCAAGAGCAGGCATCTGATAATACCCAATTTGGTTCATTTTCCAGCACTCTTTGCCTGCCTCGAATTGCAAAGTTCTGATCCTGGTTTCTTGCGGCCACTGCAAGTGTGTGGAAGGGGACTCAAGAGAAAAATGGGTGACAAACAGAAAGAAACCATGTGACAAAACTGAAGACCACTTGCTCCTCCAAAGCAGCTTGAATCTCCCTGCCTGGGCTGCCAAGTGAGGGATGTGATTAATGAAGAGATGTCAGGGAGATAATTCTTCTAGCTGGGAAGAGTGGGGAAGGATTTTTTTTTTTTTAAGAATTATTAGACATGAGTGGAAGGAAAGCAAGAAAAAGGAGCTTGTCATGGTTGTAAAGGTGCCAAGAAGAAATAGTTGTGCCACCACCAACCCAAGCAGCAGCCCCACCCTACCTGCATCTCCCAGCACCTACCCCTTGCTGCTCTTCCGGTGTGGCTGCGAGCTACCTCCCCTGTTATAAATAGCAGCACAGATGTTGACAGAAAAATGCTCCCTTAATTACCATACAAACTGCTTTACTTGAGTGAACCGTTTAAAGCAGCCTCCAAAGGAAGTTCACTCAAGCAATTCCGCAGATTACAGCTAATGAACAATATTTCCTCGCACCTATTTAGTGCTCATTAAAATGTAAAAGCCTTTCATTTTAAACAGACGCACAATAAATAATTCCTCTCTCCCTCTCTGTCTCTGAGCTGCCAGGATAAAAGCAGAGAGGAGAGGGAGCTGAAGGGGCAGGGCTGGCCTGGGAGTGGGGGGCAGGAAGGGAGGCCGGAGGCAGAGAAGGAGTGGGGTGGGGGTGTGGAGAGGAGATGGAAAGGAGAGATCCAGGAAATAGCTGGGGGCTCATTAGTATCCCGGGAAGCCACAGCTTGTCTGGTCGGAGGGATGTCTGTGTTTGGAGTTCAACAGACAGATCCCAGGACCCACTCATCCAGCACAGGCAGCCAGCCATGAACGAGAACAGCAGACAAAAGCTACTGCAGGCAACCCTGGGAGACAGAGGGGCCAACTCAGGCTAGAGCTGGGGGTGGGTACAGCCCTTCCAAAGTGATAAATTAGGAGGGCTGTGCTTCTTTGGACTGTCCCCTGTTGATTTTTTGTCCTTATTTATTTTTAGGCCTGAGGTGAGAAGATGAATATCAGATACACCAGAAGAGGCTACTTGTTGCAAGTGGAAACAGAGAGAGAGGATCAGAATGTGTTCTTGTTCCTGCAGGGTCTCAGGACCACCGTCTTAGTACTTTGATCACATGAGGTATACAGCACAAAAGATGGAGGCATTCTTTGTGTGTCTGAGTCAGTTGGAAGTGGAGATGGTGGCAAATAAGGTAGATTTCTGGAGGACGGTGTCTGTTCCTTTTGAGATAAACAGCAAAGGAAAGTGGACCAGGGACTGGGGGAGATATATATGCCTTGAATGGATTGAAGAAACCTCTGCTTTATACTAAAAAATCTTTTCCCCTTTAACAGAGCTGTTAATCCCAGAGATTGGTGGGGCCAGAGTAATGGAAATGTTAGTGGTGATGCATATATAGTGGGTGGAAAGCCCAAGAGGATCCTCTATCACCAAATCAGCCGACACAAATGAAAGTGACAAAACAAGCATGTCTCAATCTTCCAGGATCAGATGTGTAACATTAAGTTGGCTTAGTGGTCAGGACTGATCGAGATATTTCTTTATTTTTCTTTTTCTCTCCTTTAAAACAAACCGAAAACAATGAACAAGGGATCTTGATTCTGATTGTCTTTCTAGCCAAAATAGATAATAGACTTTTTGACTTTTTTGAGTGGGCATGAAAATGCAGAGAAATCGTCGTCTCATAGGAAAACTAACTGAAAACCACCATCTTTTGTTCTCGACAGCATGCATTTATTACACCAGTATTGAGTGTCAGATATTATATCATGTGCAGAGGATACAGAAATGAATAAAAGATGTTTCTGTAAGGAGCCCAGACGTATAAAAAGTCATTACGCCGTTATAGTAATATGGACAGAGTGCTGTAGAAGCTGAGACAGGCCAAATATTCTGGACCTCTTCCCTACCCCTGGCGGGAAGAGGTCCAGAATATTACATGAAAACTTGACATTTTATAACTGTAACTGGCAGCACTATTGTACTTTTATCCCAGAGCTCAGCAAATACTTGTTGATTCTTGGTACGGTTTCATTCAAGGAAACTAAATGTTTTTTGGGAGGCAGTTATAGGGAGGCAAGCATAAGGAGAAAGGGATGAAAGGGTACATTTGAACCGGTTCCCATGAGCATGAAGAAGAGAGTAGGAAAGAAAAATTAAATCCGTACTCAGTTTTTCACTAAGGTCATTCGAAAATGGTCTTCAACACCCATCTCATTTGCTTTTTTTATGCCTGCCAATTTAGTGTTGTATTCAAAGTGATTAATTAGTTTGTAGTGAAGGTTTATTAGGTAATCTTTCTGTCAATCAAAAATCACTAGAGTCTCAGGCCAGAATAAAGAGCACCCAGAAATCTTCTAAGGAGGAGGAATACATCATTATTGTATTAAAAAATAGGCACAATCCTAAAACTTGAGAATGTATAGAGGAGTTAATGTGGATATTATTAAAGTTGACATGAGTTATTTGGCCCTCTTGAATATTTATGGTTTATTTTCTATTAGGATAAATTCATTTCCAAAGTATGAACCAATCCTTCACATTTTTCTGCACTACTGATTCAAACAGCATATTTTCACTTTTCTTCTCATTCAGGACCATAAAAATGTGGGAAACATATTGTGACAAAGTAAAATACTTGCTTAAAGCTATGTTATACTTTAAACCAAGGTAAGTCGAGGGAATAATAATATTTCTAGGAATCAAAGATATTTCCCCAGTTAAGAGGACGTTCACATTATGCTACTCTCTAAACAGAAGTTGCATTTCCTAAATAGTAGACCATTACTTGATATATATTTTTCCTCACATGTATATATAATTAATTTTAATTTATTACCTTTAAATAAAAGTTTTACCACAATAATTTGCTCCCTTTGCCATCCTTGAAAGTTCATGTCTTTTAAAGAATTTTAGTGGCAACCCAGGTGGCTCAGCGGTTTAGCGCCGTCTTCAGCCCAGGGTGTGATCCTGGAGACCCGGGATCGAGTCCCACGTCGGGCTCCCTGCATGGAGCCTGCTTCTCCTTCTGCCTGTGTCTCTGCCCCTCTCTCTGCATCTCTCATGAATAAATAAATAAAATCTTAAAAAAAAGAATTTTAGGAAAATCAGTAGTGAATATCATTCCTTAATTTCTGTGTTTATGTGGGAATAATTATGTAGTTGTAATAGGCACTGTAGATAGTGAACAAAAGAAAACTATTCTTTGGGGCTTTTTCATTTGCATTGCTAGATGTTTTCCTTTACTCCTCTACCAATTACAAAATTAATAGATCTCTTTCTCCTAACAAATATTAACACAGCAAAGGAAAATTCTAATAAAGAGTGAGAATTCAGTAACTAGTAAACATGATTATTCTTAACTACTTCTTACTGATAAGACAAAAGTGTACTTAACCTAAATAACTTTTAACATTGAATTGCAAACTGCAGTGGAGTATTGCTGTTAACATTAGGAATATACAATTCTTAAATGCTAGAATGTTAATATGGCATTTCAGTATCATTTGTGCCTTTCACTTGACATGTTGTTCTACCTCTTGGAGTTACTGTACATTTCTGTGGATGTTATGGATCAGATTATCTGAAATATTGCACAAAATACTTTCTCAGAAGAAAGGTCTTAGGCTGACCATGGGAACTAAAAAAACCTGATAAATGAGAAATGTATCTATCTATCTACCCATACATACACACACATTGTTTAACTGATATAGATCAATAATCCATAGCCAGAATTTTGTCTTTAAATTTTCTAGTTAAGGACCAACAAACGGTAAATGGCATCATATCAGAAACTCTGGAATATGGCTTCAATCACTTTTAAATTCCCCCAAATGCCTACATTTTAAAAAGAAAATATATTTCATTGATTTACAAAGCCCATATAAATATAGATATGGTTTGGCCAGGGAATTGTAAATTTAGTCTTAGGTGGGTTTCACATTCAGCCTGAAATGAATCTGCAGAGAGAGTGAGAGTCTAAGTGTTACAAATTCCGTGGCTCTAGGGGAAATATGTTAGAGATCATTCTGAAAGTCAGCACTGCCTAAAAAATAAAAGACAAAAAAAAAAAAAAGAAAAGAAAAGAAAAGAAAAAAGAAAGAAAGAAAAAGAAACACAAAAACAACTCATCCCACATTGTGTTCAAATGACTGTTGTCCCCTCAAACAGCAACACTTTAATTTAATATTTGTTATATTTGCCCTTCCTTCTGCCTCGTGGATTTTCACAAAAGCAGTGTGGAGCCATTTAGAATTATGATTTTATGTATGTGACGTGAAGTGGCAATCCAGGCTGTCTTGGTGAGTTGAACGAAGAACGAGAAACAAAAATTGAGCAGGCTATCTTACTTGTCTCATTTGCCAGGCCCCGTCATAAAAAAGCAAATGAGTTGTTTAGTTGAGATCCTTCAGAAAGATGTAATAACAGCGTTTGGTCCATAGGCATGTGGGGGAGAGGCTAGCCCGCATGGCCCGCGCTAGATGGATGATGCTGATGGCCAGCAAACACACACATCCTGCCTGAATATGAACAACAGATTTGTCAGTGTGTGACAGGCTGACAGCCCAGCTCCCAGCTGCTTGTCCACTGTTGTTATATCAGTACCTTGTCTAAGTATTCAGCAAAGAGGCAATCTGCTTCCTCCATTCGTGGGAGGCAGGTTGCCAGTTAAAAAACAAGTATTGGCTTCGGGCTGCAGTGCCAGAACGCATTGAAAAGATGCAATTTAAACCCTTGTGTGCTCCTCCGGCAACATATCACAGGCCTTGGAAGTTCAGTCCTCCAGATTAGAAATGTAAAACAAAGAAGATAACTCAAAATGAGATCCGTACTGGCAAAACATTGTAATTTGGCCACCATAAGTGTCTCAGCGGAACTTGGTTATGAAAGAAATACGTGCTTGACTGGAGCACTCTGTGGGGCCCAAGCGAAAGTTTGCTCCACGGTTCACCATTGCAGTGTTATCTGGGGAGAAGTTGAAAATGTGTCAGTGACGATATAGTCTAGCTCACAAAGCCTCCAGCACTGAAGATGAGCGTTAAAAGTTTTGATTTTTCTGCTAGTTGGGCTGTGTTGATACGGTTGACAACCAATAATGAAATCTTTAACAAGGTAAAAATGGTAGAAATACATTTTTCAAACTTCATTCCAGTCATTGTCAAGACTAAAACTTTTCACTATAGTTCTAAAATCTATAGAAACAGATTAGGAAAATTAGAGGTAAAGTCCCTAAGGAAGTGTCCACGCTATTTTTAAAAGTCTAAGAGAATGAATTAAATATCTTATGTTAAAAGGAGAAAAGTGGAAGAAGCAATGAATTTCGGGGGAAATCACCAATTTGTTCTGGATACTGTGGATGTACCAGAAGTTAGAGCATCACTTGCTACTCCGAGCAGCCTGATTCACGGCACGTGGGGCCATCTCCCCAGGTTGAGTCTAAGGAGTAAGAACTCAAAAGGATTTACACCATGGTCTTTAATGGCTCCTTCAGAGCTGTTAGGCCTGTCAAGCCATTAATAAGCAGTATTTAAGAGTCCCTAAGTACACATTTGCACAACTGTCCCCAAGGACTTGGGGAAAGCTATTATAGTTTGTTGGATCAATAATTATCATCGTCTCATTCAAGTCCACTGCAAAATGAAGAACTAGCTATGGGGTCTTGTGGCATCTTTGGTCCAGGTCACAGTGTAGTGGTGTAGGTCTTGGTATGGTTCAGATCGCTTTGCCCTCTGCTGTCCCTGGAGACCCAGGCCCCACATACCATCTGTATCCATTTGTTTTGCCTGGTGGAGGACTCAGGAGTTGCCAACAGCCTTTTAAGTTCAGGGGGGGACCCTTACCAAATCCAATCTTGAATCTACTAAGAAAATTTACGTCTACCTTAAAAAAATGAAAAAGTAATCACAAGACTATGTTAGGAAGTAGCCATGAAAATTTGGATAGAAGTGTTGTGCATATTTGTTTCTGCTAAAACTTACCAGCCCAAATATCTAGTCCTAGAAAACTCGTTGAATAAGTTATTATACACGTACTCAAAGGGACACTCTGTGGCCAGTAAAAACAGTATTGTAGGAGACACAAGAAAACATTCCTGATATTCTCGAGGGAAGTAAAAAAGCGTCTTACAAAACCATATGTGAGTTTTTTTATTTAAAAAATTAGGTACAATGGATTAAATGATGGGTAGATGGATGGATGACTGGCTGGGTATAGACTACACTGTCAAAAAAATGGATGTAAAAAAGCAGGATACAGGAAATGTTTGTGTTCTTTATGCTTTTCTGTATTTCTGAGCTTTTTCTCCACACTGATGTGGTGCCTTTTCTATTAAGAGAACATACTATTAAAATAAAAAGCTGTCAACAGTAGAGGTGAATATTTAAATGATGAAATTATCCCATTTAGTTAATTGCTGCTCTTTTAAAAAAATTTTTGTGAGATATTTGTGATAGGCACAATGTAAACAATATAATACGGAACAGCACAAATTAGAAGCCTCAGATTGCCTTTTACTTTTTGTTTTTTTATTGTAAAATACGCAAATGTTTTCATGAGGATTCCAGATATATATACCAAAGGTCATTTTTGCTAATTATGTTAGGACGGGTTCTTTGAGCCCATTTCAATCCTCCAAGTTTTTTTCTTTGAGCCATCAATGAATTGTTATTTAAAAACTATGATGGCTTTTCTCTTATCTCTTTTTTAAAAATGTGTTTTAGCTTACAAAAGCTAGGAAGTCATTTATGAAAAAAGCAAACACGTCAATAGTGTCTCATCCTTTTTCTAGTTGCCCACCTGAGACAGTGGAAGAACCAGCCTCCTTTCAAATTTTCCCCTACATTCATTCAAAAATATATATATACAAAGTCTTTCTTCAGAGAACCAAAATAAGCTTCTAATAGGAATACTATTCTGCGTAACGGCCCCATCACTCAATATATCATGCACGCCTTTCGAAACCCAACCACATACACCCTTACATTATGTTCAAGAGATACTTAATATTAAATGACATATGATTTAATTTAATAGTTTGTTGGTGGATACCAACAATGACTACCCAATGGACGGGTATTCAAGTTGAAACCAGTTTATGCTATTACAAACAATTTTGCAATACATCTTTGTACTTATATTAATAGGTACCATTGCTTTTGTATCCCAGATGAGAAATTTGCCCATTTTGAATTTTAGAAGATACTGCCATATTATTTTCAAAAATGTTATAGCTCTTCACCTACAGTGTGGGAGAAAGCTCGTTTCCCCTGATATTTGCCAGCACTGAGCATTACTAGTTCTTCATTTATCTGATGGATAAATAATGGTACCTCCTTGTTTTGATTTGCATTTCCACAACTACCAGTGAGGCTATCTTGATCTCAGGACTCTGTTTATCTTAGGAAGCTCCTATCTTATACGCAATTTAGGATGCACGTGCTTAGTCTTAAGCTGAAAGCCAGCGACAAGGTCTATTCTGCTCACCACAGGTGCTCCAGTGACTGGCCCTGTTCTTGACTTTAATAAACACTCAATAGGCATGTGTTCAGTTATTTAACTGAGTGCTAATGTGTACATGATAGTCTTAGAACTTCTTATATTGGCAGGAGAAGGTATAAAATGGTATGAAAACATTTTTAATTATTTACCCAAAAATATTTGTAAAGGCTTCCTAGATCTATATTCCCATTTGGATGTTCCAAAGTTACCTTCATTTCAACATGTCTGAAATTCTCTGTCTTCTCAAACGAATCTTGCATTGCTACCCAACCAATGGCCCAACTTGGAAAACTCAGATTCCTTCTTGTATTTCCAACAGAGTCTCTGCTTACTTTTCATATGTCACCAAGGCTTGTCTACTCATGGTCCTAAATACCTCTCGATTTGGTTTCCTATTCTTGATCTAACATTATCTCTAACTTAATTTAGACACTTTCCATTTTTAGACTATTCTATAATAGCTCCAGAAAAAGGACATTATTTTGTCTACTGCTGTTATCCCCAGCATTTAAATTCAAGACCCACAGACTGTATGTACTTTATATATTTACTCAATGAATGCATAGTCTCTTAAATGTGCTCATTCTCTTTTGCACTCACTCAATCCTCCAGACTACTGCCGGGTTTATTTTACATATTCATTATTTATTTTTTAAAATATATTACTTATTTATTCATGAGAGACAGAGAGAGGCAGAGACATAGGCAGAAGGAGAAGTAGCTCCCGGCAGGGAGCCCAGTGTGGGACTTGATCCCAGGACCCCAGGATCATGATCTGAGCCAAAGGCTGACACTTAACCACTGAGCCACCCAGGCGGCCTTGCTAGGTTTGTTTTAAAACAGGAGTGTGATGATGCATTATGGTCTAGTGCTGAGGAATGAGGGCAGTAGTCTGTTGGTTTTAAACCCTAGCTCTATGATTTATAGTGACCGTTGGCAATTTATTTCAATTTCCTATGCCTCAGTTTTCCTATCTTTAAACTAGAAATACTGCAGTACTAACCATAGAACATTGTTGTGGGAGTCATCATAAGGATGAATCATATTATAACGCATGGAGCATGGAGCATAAAGCCTTGAATAGAATATATGTTTTCTAAGAGTTACTCATTCTCATAGTCCTGATCATCATCATGATTAGCCTTCACCCTCTGCTTGAGAAACCTTACTGACTCTCACTTCCCTCTATTTACAGAAAAGAGGATAAAATCTAGTCTTCTTAGAATGGAAGCCATAGTTTTTCTCTGCCTGCTGTCCCTTGCTTGACCTCCATCACCATCTTATGCCACTGCTCTCCAAATCTCTCCATTCCACTCTTACCAGACAATTTGTCCTTCCTAAAAATAGAACGTGCTCTGACAATGCTCCGCTATTGAGATAGGGAAACTTGAAGGACCCCATAAAAATCCTTTTACTCACTTTCCTGCTTCTATTCTTGCTAGGACCTGCACCCCACCCCAATGCCACCCCCGCCACTTTACACATGCCTCATAATGCAAATAGTGTATATCCTCCTTATAAGGGACAAGGAGTTAATTTCTTTAGGATAGATAACAACTAAGGAAGGACCAACCTGAGGAAGCTGTTATATGCATATTCCAGAGCACCAGTACTGCCTCAAGTAACGACTATTCTGTCCTCTAGTTAACAACTGTCAATAAAAGATGGAAACCAACCCCCAAGGAACACAGCTCACCTGCAAGGCATGCAGCTCAAGCCCTCTCTCTCCCTCTCCCTCTCCCTCTCTCTCTCTCTCTCTCTCTCTCTCTCTCTCGCCTGCTGTCATCTCTTGAAAGTGTACCTCTTGCTTTAATACACTTTGCTGCTTCTGTTACTTATCTACTGGGCTGCATGTCTATCCTTGAATTCTTTCTCATGACAAGACCAGAACCTCTGGCAACTCCTTCAAGTCTGGCTGAGTCAAGGCCCGAGGGCTTAGGGTCTCCCCAGTTCATCCAACAACAGTGTCAGCATCAAATAAAATAGCAGATACTATCACGAAGGTGACAAAAAGAAACACTGAACATGACATTTTGACTTGTTTGCTGGCCACGGTAATGTCTCTTCTAAAGACAAAATAAGATAGTATTTTGTGTATACTACATTTTCTCTTGAGATGTCATTTTTAATTTAGAATTATCCTATTTGCCATAGCCTCAATGTTAGGAAGCTCCAGCCAACTGTTAGGAATTAACTCTACAATATACACATTAAAAATACAGTTGGAGCTGTCATATAGTATTTCTAACATAAGTATTTCCATTTGGATGAGGGCTTAAAGAACTTGAAAATTCATTCTATTTATTTATTTTTTTAAAAGAGATTTATTTATTTTAGGGAGGGGTGGGGGAGTGCGGAGGGAGAGGAAGAAAGTCTCAAGCCGACTCCCGCTGAACATGGAGTCCAACAACGACCATGTAGGGCTCAATCTCATGACCTTGAAATCATGACCTGAGCCAAAATGAAGTTGGATGTTCAATGGATTGTGACACCCGGGGCACACCGAAAGTTCATTTTAAAAGAGCAACTTCACACTCTCCTGCTTTTATTTTCATGATTCAATTGTCAAGAAAAAAATAAATATTCTCTAGAATTAAGAACAGTGGAAAAATCACAAAGCTTTGTATAAATATAAAAAAAATAATATGAAATGGAAGAGAATTATTTTAATTGCATGGTATTAACTAGGATTTTAGGGAATATTGTGTGTATCACATTTCAAGGCTACCCTGGTACACATGAGCACATTTTATGTTAACCAAGAAAACTAAGCATTAGAAATGATACTGTTTTTAACATCCTAGATTTTAGGGCGATGTTCTGTAAGCAGATATGAAGCCTATTGAAGTATATTTAAGATCTCTCGTTTAGAGTTAAGTGGAAGAAGAAAAAGCAAAATTGTCTTTGCAGATGTTGAGAAGGAATTCATTGCCGGCAATCATCATTTAATATCCAGTGCTGACTTTTTGAACAAGTGCTTTCTCTAAATGATAAATCAAATGAGTTGGCACTAACAATAATCTCTTAGAATATGAATGAGAAAAGCGAGAATATTAAAACAATAGAAACATTAACATAAAAAATCAGCCATTATAGCAAAGAACAGCAAAGGAAATTGGGAAACTATTTTGAATTTTTTATGGTTGATGTTAACAGTTCTACTATGGGAAGTATTGTGTAAAAAAAGCCGAAATACAGATTGAGCTGTAAATATTTACCCATTTAGATGTGACATGTGGTATATGAGTTGTTAGTATCGCTGTAACTAACATTTGAAATGAAAGGATGGAGAATTTTGCCATTTAAAACATAGACACCCAAAACAATAATTTTCTTAATACTATCTGTCCCATGTTCTCCACTGATGAGAGAACCTTCTAAATTTTAATAAGCATGTATCTATTTTCCCACTTCCATTTACACTCTGCGCCCTCCATCTCCAATGTCTACTCCTAGCTCTGCGTACAGAAGGCTTCATTTTCTTTAAAGTTCAGTGGAAGAACTTGATCTGCTCGAATCATCTCTACATTTTGGAACATTGATAGCTTTACATAAAACCTTTGGACATGCGTCATAAACGCTTCTGTGCGGAGTTACACATATCAATTTTCAAATTGTCTTTACGTGATGTTACTACATTTGATGTTTGCTACAACCGTTTTAGGAAGTGCAGGGTGACCCCAGAGGGTGGAGGCCTAGGGGTCAGGAGGTGAAAAAATTCTTGGGGGCAGAGCAAAGGAGATGGACGTTGACTGCACCTGCCAGGGAGCACTGGGCCCCACAGCACTGGGGAGACTGGCTGCCCCAGGCAGTGGTGGGGGTGTAGCGAAGTGGGGGGATGTGAGGAGGCCTGGAAACGTCTGGAATTGGTCTTTTTGGGGGTACCTGTGCCTGGGGGTAAGTAGCCCACTGGTCAGCTAGGGCTTATGGATGTTTTGGGGTGGGTCCCCTGATGGGCCTGTTTATAGTCATCCTGGTGGCTACTATGGGCCCTTCTATCTTACTGGGGTTTCCTCGAGTTGGTTGCCTAAAAGGGGCCTCTACAGAAAGCAAGAGCAGGAAAAGGGGTACATAGGGGCTTCCAAAGATTCATACCGCCCAGGCCCACATAGCGTGCCGAGGCCAGGACTCTGACCGTGAACGGACACTTTTTCTGGAATACCACGTTGCATCTCAAAATCTTACCCTCATCTTTCATGGTTGGGTTGAACATCACACGAGGGCAAAAAGAACACAAAGTTAGCTGACTTCTCTCAAAATTTCCAAATCCTGGCAGGTTTTACACTGCTGGATAACCCTCGATGTTGCCCACACGGTTTTAGAAATATGCCAAATTTTCCCAGTCATTGTTTACATTGCACATGTATTCAGATCTTGTCATGGGTAATCAACGTTTCTCCATAAAAGTGGCCCTAGCTAGCCTCACTAAATAGACGGATTGCTAAATTACCAAGGATTCAGGAACGCGGTTAATAGCAGAGCATTTTCATGAACAAAATTCAGTGAAGACTCAGCTGCCAGGCAGGACTGGCACGGGTGTGCCAACAAGAAGAATGGGGTTTCATCATCATTTTTGTTATATGGTGATTCCTCAAACCAAAGGAGGAAATGGAAATAATCCTAAACATATCCTGGCAGAGTATGTTAACATAGGGATTAAAAAAAAAAATACATTGCTTTCCATTATTCGGGGGAGCATCCGAATGGTTTCTGATGTTGAAGTTTCTTTCTCCTCCTCGACAGGGCTGCGTGATAGAGAAGTGGCTTTGATCCCTTTCTTTACGTTAATTCTTTTTTTTTTTTTTTTTTTTTTCCCAGACAGAAGCCTTTTTTGTTCCCAGCTTTGGTTTTGTTTTTATTCCTATTATTAAAGTGCTGTTTTGCTACCAGCTGCTTCTTTTCAGCATTTATGAGGATTTGGCTGTTATTTATTTATTTTTATTTCAGTGGCGGGGAGGCCAAAGTTCAGTAGCAAGGGGTCCATCAGACTGTATTCTGTGGGTTGATTATGCATAAGGCAGACCCACACCTTGGCTCTGATTCCGGCTTTATGGGCCTCCTCTTGTCTCGGAGCCTGTGGAAAGTTGCATTCTCAGTACCTCCCAGAGTGGGTGTATATAGCAGGAGAGATGAAGGCTTTAGGCTAAATTGCCAAATCCTATATTTGTACACCAGCAGGCAATAAGTGAAGAAGCTTAAGCATTGCATTCCTACCGTCTGAAGCCTGCAGACCCTGCAATCAAACACGGAGACCATATTCCAAAACAATTGTATCCGATGACAGCTTATTATGGAAAGAGTCAGTTCCACTAAGGATGCTTGCCAATAAAACAAAGTGAAAAACAGGATCTCTTCATAATTTCTACTTGATGAGCCACAATTTTGGAGATGATAGCTGAGCTCTTATTCAGATTTCAAAAACCACTTTGTGGACTTATGGACCACTCATTCACACGGGGCCCGAGATGGGGGTGTCCTCGGCAGGCAGCTAGCTGCATCAAGCAGAGAGCAAGCGCAGCCCTGTGTTTGCTAAGCCCATCCCGGAGCCTGCCCAGTGACCTCCACCCCAACCACACTGACATCCTGAAGATTGAGTTAAGCACGAGGTCCAAGCAGCAGCCGGAGCTAATGGTTTACCTCTCATTTTGGTGTTAAAGTTGGGATTTATCATCCTGCAGAATGATTTTATAGACACCTCTGAGTCAATCCTTTATTTCTAAATCAGAACAACACCGTTACCAGCAGGTTTGACACCAGGTAAACTTGTGTAAAATGCCAGCTGGCCTCACTAAAAGATTACACTCACTGGAGGGGATGGGAGTTAATGTTTTCTTGTCACCTCTGGCAGATGTTTTGTTTACAGATTTCTCTGAACTTTCCCTCTTAGTTAAGACACTCGGCCGGAGGCAGCCCTGTGTGGAATATTTACAGTCTTTCCCACCGCATTTGCTTGAAAAGGTATTTTACCTTAAATAAAATTGTGCAAACATCTATTCTGCTTTTGGCATTCTCAAAAATTTGAGGCAATTTAAAGCATCCTTAGCTTTTGCATATGGCCTTTGGGCCTATAGAATTTTTTTCTCATTCATTTATTTATTTGGTCAGTTAAATTTTAATTATGGGTCAATTATCATTGTGTACAGTGTCATGAAAAGTGAATACTTACTTTCTGGGCCAAGGAGCCTAAAATAAAAATAAGGCAAAAAAATAAAAATAAAAATAAGGCTAGAAGACAGATACAAAGTAAATGATGAGAGAGCTATTAAAAACTAATCCTAATCCCTGCCTCAAAGAAAGTTAAAAATATTATTCTGTGTTAATCAGTGCTTTAAAAAGGTGCATAAAGCTTATAAGGGTAAGACTGGTAGCAAGAGATGAGGTTTAATCTGATTCTAAATGTACAGAGATTCCTGGGAAATCTTTTTAGCCAGACAAGAGGAAGGGCGTAGGAGAGGAAAGGGGATGGGAAAAACCAGTATGTGTACATCTGTAAGAAGGGACAGTCACTTGATGAAGGGTAAACAAGAAATTCCAGAAAAGTATCAAGAAAACTTCACTAAAGGTTTGTATGCTTAAGTGTCTTGACATTACTCTCCTTCTGTGACCAACACTTTTGATGTCAGTAAGGGATTTTGTCACTCGAGTTAACTTCTTTGATTGCCTTTGACTGTCAAGGACTGCACCTGGGTTCATTGTAAGGAGCACATTTACCCCAATTGGTATTGTCTACTATGGATGGGGAAGGGCAGCATATACACAGTTGATCGTTTTTTCCCCTCCAACTTAAAAAAAAAATCAGATTTAAGTAGGACTGGTCTTCACCAACACACACACACACACACACACACACACACACACTTACACCATATCGATTATTTATAGCAGGCATCCATTCAGATGAGATGGGTATCCACTCTCATTGGCCAGTGTCTGTGCCAGTCTCATTATAAAAGATTTAAATATCGTCCCTGAATATATGTGGGATGACTCTAAAAAGATTCTAAGTCTCTTGTGGGCAGTGAGTACACTGTGAAATTCTTATAAATCCTCGCAGTGACCAGCTCAGTGATAAGCATATGGTAGATGCTCCATAAATACTTAGCAAGTGTCATTTAATTAGATGGTAGGAGGTAGACACAGTCTGCGTTGGCCAGAATACGACTATCATTGGTCTCATTTCACTCTGTAATGAGCAGTTTACCTAGCCTAATGACCTGTGAGGTACTTTGGTTATTTTCACAGCTGCAAAAGTCAGATTAAAGAATAGACCCAGAAAGGGTCACAGCAAAACTCTGTGCTACTCATCAGCAAGAGAATGGACACGATGCCTGTGCCCAGTGAGAAGATGCACCAAAAACTTTTCCTGGCTTAACAACCTAGCTGCCAAGGTGGTTTGGTAGTGGAGGCAGGAGATTAGATTCTCAGGTATGTTAGAACATTTCCACCTGGCATCCCCGAGCTGGGCTGAATCATTGCATTCCACGGATTCACAAAGGGCTTCAATTAATTCAGAGTGAGATTTCATAATAGTTCTTCCTTTGATTACCTTAATATTTTTCATTAAAATAGACATGTTTCTGTTTCCTTTTACTCAAACATCATTTTTTTAAAAAAAAAATTAAGCCAACCAATCACTTTTCTCGTTTTAGAACTAAAGGGTAATTCCTGAAATAATTCTATTCCTTCTGGATGTTTGTGTCTTTAAAATATTCTTGGGATTATTAAACCCTCTCTGTGGCCATTATTTAGCAAACTCTACATTATTCATTGACTATATTTTTCTTAAAGTCAGTCCCTTTAGCCTTTAGTCATTTGTCTTGATTTTTTTCTGAACCTGTTCCAATGCTTCAAACTCTATATGGAGTTAAGGTCATTACCCTGGACCCTAGTTCTTTAAAAGAAAAAAAAAAAAACAAAACTCCATCACTTTCTTCTTCATTGTTCTGGGAAATCATGGGCTATCCTGACCAAGGTCATATTGTCAAGTTAGTGTTATCCTGTATGATCAGAAACCTGGCACATCATGAGATATATATCAAAGGATATTTTCAAATCTTAGTTATATGGACCCCACAAATTTTGAATTTGTGGTCACTGAGACTTGGGTTGGGCTAGTGGATGCCTGTTCACCATAATGATAATTTTATCCATTCAATTAACATCCAAAACACACTACAAGGAAATAAAGTACTTAGGGAAAATACAATTTTCAAAACTTGCCACCATACAAATGCTATTTGCACACAAACACCGATTTGAATATTAACTAAAATTTTATTCGATGTGAATTTCTTAGTAATATACCTATAAACAGTAACATTGTATGTCTTTAAATATTAAGCATTTGGACTTTCTGCCAGCTTAAGAACATTTTTTCCCCCAGTTAGTTTGCATTATGGAAGTTAAGTGTTGTCTAATCTTTATAACTGAGAAGGACCAATGAGAAGTAGCAATATCTTTTTGTGAGGTTCATAGGGAAATTATGTATGAAACCCCCAGTACAGAGTAGGTACTCAGAAATATCAATTCCCTTCACTATCCAATCTATTTATTTTATAAATTTGGATACAGAATCAGAACAGTTTCAGTGAGTGTCTGAACAGGTAAGAGATGCACCTAATTTTAATACAGCTTTGGCAACTTCTGGTCCAGTGGTCCTTCTGCTGTAGCATTGCCCCGGGGTCCCAGACATGAAAGGAAAACAAATCATGGGAGCTGGAGGGTTGCTTTCTACTTTCTGCCCATCTTTCTTTTCTTTCTTTGTCTCTCCTCTCCTCTCCTCTCCTCTCCTCTCCTCTCCTCTCCTCTCCTCTCCTCTCCTCTCCTCTCCTCTCTTTTCCTCTCCTCTTCTTTCTCTTTTCTTTTCTTCTTTCTCCCTATAGAGTGGGTCCTGGACCTCCTGTCTGATAGGCTGGAGACAGGTGATGAGCTGGATGGGGAAACAGGGCAGTTGCTGATCTCACCATCTCAGCAGATGTCACCATCTCAGCAGTGACAGCCATTTCCCCTCACGAACCAGCTGAACTCAGTGTCTGGGAGTGTGATTACCAGGTAGCTGTAAGATGGGATGGAAAGGCCGCAGAAGTGGCTTCTATTCATATTTTACAGGTTCAACATGCTCTCCTTACTCTGTGACACATAAAAATTGTAGAACAGCTCAGAGAAAAATGTTATATGTTCAATATATATTAACATATTTAAAAAATAAAGTCACTAATATTCAGAATTCTTCTTCAATCTTCTGAAAATCCTTTGCGGTAATGGGCCTCTTCCACAGACAGGAAGGTCCTCTTCCACTCACTGGCTTAGAATTTGATAGAGTTGGACTCAGTTTAAAAAAGAAAAGGAAAATGAGGCCAAGTCATTTAAAATACTCCATTGCTACAAGGTGGAACTTTATTAAAGCATTATAAAGTGTAATAGTTCCTTTAAAACTATAAATTCTTAGATGATTGCACAATCAGAGAAAATTCAGTTGGTCAAGTTATGGTAGTACTTTCTGGTGTTTTATAATACATTTATATATTAGCCAACATCCAGCAGAAAATGAGTACTCTATGGAAATAACAGAAAGCTTAACTTGTACAAAAAAAGGACATTTATTGTAAGATAAAGGGGTGTCTTATGGGACCGAGGCTAAGCCCTCAGAAAAGAATTATAACCACGGAAGAATGCTCAGGAGTCCTGTATTAACCTGGACAGGCTGTTATTTTAGCCTCCTGTCTGCTAACATAAAAATCCCCAAACTGGACAATTAACTGTCATTATGATTTTAGATTTACTTTATCTGAATCTATGATGGATATTTAATAAATACTGGCTTAAGCACTTTAGCTTTTACTTTTTCCCTCTGTTAAGTATTTAATGATCTGTAAATAAGCACTTGAGAAAATGCTACCTAAAGGGACCCTGTGCTCTTTCACAACATGAAAAATCTTTGTGTAATGTGAACGATTCACCCTCTGACTTATCTGTTTGCTAATAAGATGTCTAGGTCCCAGAAAGTAAGTATATTGCCCAAGAATGTAAGAGGCCAGTCCTGTGGAAAGCATGTCATATTCTCCTGTAGAAAAGTGTTGTTTTCCCCACCCTCCCTGTAACGGACTTCCAGTCTTTTCTGAAGAGGACATCTAACAGGCTCAAGGGCTGTGGGAGAGACCTGGTGCTTTTGTTTTCATCTTCATTCATCCTCTGCTCCTCTGTTCCTTGCTTTACCTCATGAACACATTGCCTCCCTCTGCTTCCCTGTTCATTGCTTCTCCATTCAAGAGATCTTTCACACCAAGGGCGGAATTAAATCTCCAAATTTTCAATTCCTAGGCATTGCCTTTGGGAAAGGATGGGAGGGTGGTGGTGTTGAGGAGAGTTCTCAGAAAGTGAGAGGTGGGGCAGATGACCCAGTAGGGTCCATTGTGGGAGACGGGCTTTGATGTAGCAAAGGTTTGGGGATGACCTACTCTGGTTCTTCCAGGACAGTCTTTCTCAACTGCACACCCAGACTCAGATGCCTTTTGGAGAGTGCCATTGGCCAACCTCAATGTTTGAAGTGCTCCCTGGTGATTCTCAGGGACGGCCTAGTGTAGTAGGCCCTGTTCTAGAATGCATTCCCAAAAAGATTCTGTGAAAAGACAGAATTTCAACTAAATATCTTAAGCAAGCAACCTATCTGAGGAACTTGTCAAAGCATTAGCTCTTCTTAGAGTCCTGAGCATGGGTTCTGTGCCTCCCAGGTCTGTAGGACGAGTACCATAAATGAGAGCCATGGTAGATTCCAGAGGCCTTGGTAGGCATGGTCAGCAGTCCCTGAATGATTTTCAGTCAGCTAGTAAGAAATGATTGAGTGCAGGTGATTGAATTCTGTATTTTTATCATTTATAGGTTTTAGTCTAATGGATTTTTATTTTATTTTATTTTATTTTATTTTATTATTTTATTTTATTTTATTTATTATTTTTTGAGAGAGAGGGAGAAAGCAGGGTGGGGGAAAGGCAGGGAGGGAATCTCAAACAGACTCCACACCCAGCAAGGAGCCCTATGCGGGGCTCGATCTCATGACCCTCAGATCATGACTGGAGCCCAAATCAAGAGTCTGTTATTTAATTGAGTGAGACACCCAAGTACCCTGAATGGATTTTTAAAAACCTAATACTTGGAGTCATGGCAAACGTTTATTATTAAGGGCATGTTCATCAATGGCTATGAAATTAGGAGGACTGTTGGGTATCATCGTCTTTATTGAGGAATTGCTGTGAAGTCAAAATGTGTTAACACTTCTCTCCAACCTTCCCTCCCCAGCCAGAAGAGTACATAAAAAAAAAAAAAGTCAATTTATCCCTTCATCAGACACAGAAAAATATACCAAATTTAAAGCACCTTCTGCATGCCAGACGTGGTACTAGGGTATTTTATGTTCCCCTCAGGCCAAGGTGGTTCAGAGCTGGTGTGCCTCTTCTTTCCCTGTCACAGCATACTTGGAGCCAATGGGTATTAGATACTCATTTAACAGGTTTACTGTAGTATCTACTCATCTGACAAGTGGACCATGAACTCTATTTCTGCTGGGTTCCCACTAAGCAAAGACTCACAATTTTACCCACTACTTAAAGGTGCTGGTCCCCTTGTTCCTTGACATTTCCTTGCTTTGCATTATCTACATGTTCAGCTGGACTTCCACCAGCAACGCTTATTTACAACAGTGGGTCCTGGGAATGGGGGGAGAAATACTCTTAGAAAAGGGACATAAGGAAAGCATTTGATTTCTAGCTTCCAAATGTTTGGCAAGATTGCAGAAGTGAGCAGGAACCGGAGCTTCAAAATGCAAGGCCATTCCTCTGAGCTAGAAATATTTCAGCGGAGGCCCAACTTGCATCTCTGAGTAGCCTTCAGGACTGACTGCCTGATGATCCTCGCGATGAGAGAACTCCCTGGTTTCGCTGAAAGTTCTCTTTCTTTCCAGAATGCAATCCTGAGTTCATTTTTTTTGTATTGTCTCCGGAAAATCGTGTTTGCGGGAATGCTTTACGGTCCCTCCTTGAAATTTCCTGGATCTGAAGAAGTAAAGGGAAAGACTATTTGCTTTTATGTAATAAGATTCTCTGGGATTTAATCCTATATCCCATTTATGGCTGAGCCAGCCCTTCAAAATTAAAATGAACCTTTCATCCGTGTGTATCATAAATGGGCATTTATCAGGATTATATGATTTTGCAATCCATCTGAATACGTAACCAGAATGTTTTCTTTCCGTTTCACTATGTAATTACCATGCAACAATAACAAAAGTGACATGTTTGAAGAACAGATAAAATGCTGCAAATTGGCCAGTAATGGTGATATTTCCTCATCTTCTGAAAAACCCATTTATTCTCTCTCTCAACAAATCAAGGCATTGTCAGCCCATACTCATCTTGTGGCCAGAGGGGCTCCACCAATTTCTGGATGTGAGCGAGTCTTGGAATGCAGATGAGGGAGACTGGCGAAGGCTTTCAGCACAGGCAGCTGGTCTTTGCTTGCCTCAATTTCTAAATCATCCATAATGGGGCCAAGACCTCCCAAGCACTAAAAAGAGCGAGCTGACATGCTGGACAAACTGTTAATTTTTTCCTGAAGAAGCTGCTATATTGCACATCTGTCACTGCAGCGCAGACAATTACTCACTGAGTGGGGGGAAAATCTGCTGCTTGTTTCTAGCTGAGTTGTTAAGGGACCTGATGGAGAAATACAATGGCATGGGAGTCAAAGCACGCTGGTTTCCTGTGTGCATGGCGATTGTTCCCTCATTTTGGAAGGCTGTCCTGCAAGATTAAAACACGTGCAGTAGCCTCAGATGCGTGGGAAGGAATCTGAAGTGGTGCCATAACAGGAGAGGCATGGAAAGTTGTGCGAGGATCAAGAACCAAGCCTTACAAATTATGGACCCTGTTATACTGACTGCGGAGAGCCTGGACACTATAGCTGTTGTACTCGAAATACTGTGGTTTTGCAGCACTTCAGATCTCACACCCTGAATGTGTGCTTCCAAGTGCATCACAGCCACGTAAAAAATTATTTGTGAGTTTCATACTTGGTGCATGCACCGTGGATGACCTACTGTTTCCATAATGAATTACAGCCATCCACAGAGAACTTGAGAATGACAGATTCGCCACACAGCCATCTGACAGACCCAATTCCCATCCTCACCCCAAACTCATTTGCTTACCATAATTATGAAATTCTAGCATTTGAAGAAGCCACTTCAATAAGGGATGTAAGAAATCGCTATTGTAGGAGGCATATTTTAAGTACATGTTGAGTTAGCAGACTGATTCTCACCTTCTCTGCCTCTACTAAAGAATGCTGCCTCCAGGAAGAATAAACATTTCTTAGAAATTTAATAAAAAAGATGAAAAATAGGGAGAAAATAGTTGTTGGGGGGCTGTCTTTTTATTTGGGATAAGACTATCATAATGGTCTTATCTCTACCATCTTATACCTGAAAAATCAAGTATCACACACACATTCAAAATTCTAGTGATTTATTTTGAAAACACAAACCACAAAAAACAAAACAAAGCAAAACAAAACAAACAAACCAACCCAAGAAACTTAACAAGCACAAAAATTGCTTTCAACTTTTTCCCAACTTCTTCCTTGAAAGATTAAGGGGTAAACACAGGACGTTCTGATAACGAAAAAGGAGTGAGGTCTGTGAATCCGGGAATGATTTAAACTGTCTGACAATTCAAAGACAGAAGACAACTCTAATGTACAGATAAAACTAAAAGTGGCAATAGTAGATCATACTCCTGGCAGTTAATGGCACTGGCTCACTAGAGACAAATCTGGATCTACTTAAAATGTCAGGTGTGTAAAGTAATGAGTCTTTGCTTAGTAGGAACCCAGCAGAAGGAGCCTTCATGGTCCACTTGTCAGTTGAGTATATATTACTGCAAGCCTGTTAAATAAATGAGTATTTAATACCTACTGGATGAAAAAAAAAAAAAAAAAAAGCTACTCACTCTAACAACTCTAGTCTTTCAGGAGAGAAGATAAAATTTTATCAACATAGTGAGATGCTTCTTATAAGCAAACAAAACTCAACACTTTAGTATCACAGAGTATTTAAAATATCCAAGCACGTTTGTGGAAGGTACAATGTTCCAGGGGGAAATGGAGTGACTGGAATGTATAGGATTCTCAGTGACATTTCGAGTGGCCAGAGAGAGGAATGTGTACTTGATTCTCTTTGAGAAGGAAGAATTCCTGAGAATCAGACAACGTTTGAGTAGGAGGGCCTTGAATCAGTCAGTTTTGCCCAACTTCGGAGATAATAAACACATGACGAAAATGTAGTAGAACAGGTCACAGTCAGCTGGGAATAAATATGTTTTTCATCAGTCCAATATAAATATGTCTTTCATCAAATATGTTTGCCAATTTTTTTCTCTAAATTTTTTTGTAAATACGGAAATTTTCCAGGGCTTAGAAATTAAACAATGAATTTAATTGTTAGATCTTAATTGTCAAAGGGTAGTAATTAAATTTTTTAAAAGTACTTTCAACTCTATCTTTTATTACCTTAAGGTCGAGAGGTAAACATTTAACGCACAAAGACAATGACTGCTTATAAATAACATTTTTAAACATTGTTTTATTTTCTCATTCTTCGTTGTACTATTAATATAGCTTTCTACCAAAAGGAAAAAAAAACACCTAAAAAAAAATCCAAAATACTCTTTGCTAACCAACTTCATTTTACAATACTAATTTAATTTAGATCACTTTTTGTTTTTAGAAAGACAAAATACAGGAAGAAATGGTTTTCTCTTTCATGAAATATTAGCGCAAAATGAAAATGTGAAGAGAAGCAACTGTCAGTTCAATTAATTACAAGAATATCAATTCACAATGTTAAAATAAACATTAATAAAATGCAATATTTTGCAATCATGTCTGTTTATTGCATACATATGTGCCCTCTAAACACACCTCTAAGTATACATTATGCATATCTTTAACCCGACTGTCTTAACCTCTGTTTGATAACCACAGAATGAGTTATAAATCTATGTATTTAAATATTGAGACTAATTAATTGGTAAATTTTAGTTAGTTATGCTGTTTTTAAAGGGGTACCTTGTAACTGAAAAATGAAAGCAAACAAATTTGAGGGGAAACTAGCCTTAAAAATTATATTTGGGGGAAGGATGGAGAGAAGGAGGGAAGGCGGGAAGGAAATGACCCGATCACACGGTCTCATCAGTATCAAGTATAATATGTATACAAAGAAAAAAAAAGTGGAACTGCTAAGGTAGTCATGTTCAGCCTCTCTGGGGTACAGCTAAGGTTGGATAATTTATAAAGGAAGAGACCTATGTATTCTCTAAAGCTTTTGGCATGACTGATTCATTTGACTTTGGGCTTTAGATACTGTAGCATAGACAAGTGGCGTCACATATGAGCAGAGAAAAATCTTACCACCTTCTAAGGAGACCTGAATGTGCATTCTAAATCATGAATTCCTTTGGATGCTTTGGGTTCTGTGTGCATAGTAACAGGTAAAAATTAACTATATGTGAAACACATATTAGTGGGCTTAATATCTTAAAAAGAGATTTGATTTACATTAAAAATGGAATATTTTAATTATTTCTCCAGTTACGTTTGGGTACAAACAGAACATCAGGTCTGCACTGATTTTTCTTGAGGACTGAATGGGGAAGGGATGTACATGCTTCTGACGTATGTTTGTGTGTGTGGGATGGGTGGGGGGGGAAGATGTTGTCACTTCTCTACTTTGAGAATTGATTCATATATTTGGTATAGTTAAATACTTCTGTAACATAGAAAATATCTTAAGTCCTCTGAGAGCTGCATAGAGGGACTCTAGACATCAAGAATTAGACCTTTCTTCTGCTTGCTGAAAATGAACTAATTTGGAGGGAGTGTTCGAGAACAACACCCAAGCTAAGTGAGCATCTCAGAGGGGCTGCTTCAGGTGACTACCGCCTTTCCAAAGGGGAAACGATACACCATGCTCATAAAGACTGTGATATTTAATGAAGGAGTTTCCCCATGCCAGTGGGTATATGTTCTGCTCTTCCTATGAGGGTTAGAACATCGCAAAATGAAAAAGAACAGCCAAGTCTTCAGGAGTTTGGGACTAGTCTCATAATAATGTAACTGTGTGTTATCAGTGGCTCCAAATTCTGCTTTTCAAAATTCTAGGGTTTTAGAAGATTTTCGGGCAATGAATTAAAAAAAAATACTTTGAATAGACCCTAGAGCACTATACACTATCATAAATAATTTTTTTACCTGGTATATAGATGATCTCCTCCAGGTTTTACCCATTACATAGTTAGAATGAGTATTTAACAACAAAATTAAAAAAAAATTTTTTAAACAGCTGATTTCAAAGAGACAAACATAAAAGATACAACAGGGTTATTCTATTTAATAAGAATGCCTCAAAAGAGCTATTCACTTGGTAGTCTATAATCCCTTAACTAACCTGTCCTCTTACCACAATATCCCTAGGAAAGAAGGTAATTCTTAAAAGGAACATGTACAATTCGCAAACATAGAGGCTCTCAAATGGCAGGATGACCCTTTCTCCCCAGCTGGCTGCTAGGGGACCACCTAGGAAAGGTCTATACTATCTGCACAAACTTCCTCTCCCCACTTTAAAAAACTCTTGGGGATGTGCAAAATTTTCTAAAACCTACTAGAATGGAGCATTGAGGATTTTCAGGGCAGTGCAACTGCTCTGTGTGATAATATAATGGCAGATCCATGTCATCTTACATTTATCCAAACCTATAGAATGTACAAGACCAGAGTGAATTATAGTGTAAGCTGTGTACTTTGGATGATTAGGATGTGTCAATGTAGTCTTGTCAATTGTAACCAATGTCCCACTCTGGTGGGGGATGCTGATAATACATGTGTGGGGGCAGAGGGTATGTGAGAAATCTCTATACCTTCTTAATTTTTCTGAGAACCTAAAAATGCTCTTATAAAATAAGTTAAAAAACTCCATTAGAAAGGTGATTCTCATGCGTTATTTTGACCTTTACTCAACCAATAAAAGCCATTATAAATATATTATCAGTCCTTAATAATGAAGATCAACATCTTCCAAGCTAAGAGCAATTTAGAATCTCTGGCATTATGAAGCAGATGATTCAAAAATAACAATAGGAGGCACATAATAAAAATGACTTGTTTTGCTTGATTTTAAAGTAACTACTTAGATGTTAGAAAGGGCAAATCATTACCATTCATTCTCTTGTTCACCTTGTAAATGGGCTGGATCATTGCCAGAATTCTGAATTCTTGGGAGAGCCATTTAAATTTTCAAATTAATTGATCTGGTAATCCTAATAGGCTACCCCAATGGTTAAAATTGAAAATTAGCTTACCACCTTTGCACTGATCTTAAAAAAAAATATCAACCTTTGGGAAGAGAGAGGTAGAAGTCAGTCTAGATCAACAGAATTTACAGTTCAGTCATGGTGAATTTAAAAAATACATTTTTCTTTCAATCATTATTTTATGTTCTAGATGAGGTAAAATTTGTAAAATCTGCATTGAAGTCATGTTGTGGGCACTCTGGTGATAACATTGATGAGGTTTATTTTGGTCAAAACGTCAGAGGGAAACATTAATTGCTATTTTTCCACTGTGAACTTTATACTACATTGTCCAAGGATAGATTCATTGGTACCACCCCATTATAGAATCCTCACAAAAAGGCCAAATTTGAGGAATGTGAAATTGGCAAGCCTTTCAAACAAAGACTTGATTAGGACTTCACTGATGTGATGACAAGTCTCTCAAGTTCTTGGGATGATTGGAAACACCATCCTTTCTGGCCTATCCCATTTGAGAAACCTGTGGGTGTGCTCACATTTGCTTGGGCATTGCACACGTGCACGCACACACACACACACACACACACACGAATGAATCGAGCTAGAAATGATTGACCTATGAGATCAAAATAAATAGGAGAAATGAGCTCTTCTTTATACCTAGAAATAGCTGAAAATTGCTGCAAAATTTAAAAGGTAAAGGTTTTCACTTTAGCACCAGGAATTGCAAAGGAACCCCATTTCTATCACTGTGGCAGGACTGTATGCAGTTATGACGCTAGAGTGATAAGTTGGAGGCAATGTAGATTTTTGCTTCAAAAACAGAAGCTATGTTGAAATTTTAAAACAATGGAATATATATCGTGAATAAAAATGATGAACCGTTTCTTCTTTGCTTTTCTTCTTAGGTGGATTTTCCTGAATTGGGAGTGGCAGTCGCAGGGGTGCTTTTTGGAAGAGGGAATCCGAGACCTAATCCTTTTGGCCTCTGCAGAGCTTGAATTGGCTCAGCGATCCCCTTGCCACCTCGTCCAAGGCCTGACCCAGGTGTCCAGCCCATATTCTGGAGCATTCGGTTTCCAATGTTGTTTTCTAGGATTGGCTGAGCGTTTTCCCCTACAAATCCTGAAATTAAAAAAATGACAAAAAAACACAACAAGCCCCCAAACCATATTAGTACAGACATAGATGAAGATTCTCTCAAGTTAAGAAAATCATATTCTCCTAAGTTTTTCTTCCAACAAGTTTATTTTATGTGGTGCTTTGTATCTGGCATTCTGGGGGAGAGCAAGTAGACTGCTTCCCATGATTCTGACTTGTAGAAGAAAGAAAGTGCAAAGTGCTAGAAATAAGTTTTAATAATGGACATTCGTTTGCTATCATCAGCTGATTTTCAAAGCCGTGTATTGGACATTGTGAGAGCCTCAGTCTTCAGTACATTGTAGGACTGAGAATGAAATGCACCATTGCCATTTGCTGAATTAGTAACTGGGAATAGATGAGAACCAGGTGACCACATAATGAGGCAGTCTGGGACTTGTCAAATGGGGTCTTAGCTCACTGAAACAAGTATCTTAATGTGTACTGGAAAAAACTTTCAGTTGTAAAAGGCTTGAATGGCAATGATAGGTATAAAAAAATTCATAACTAACATTATTTACTGCTAGACCAGGGCAAAAGATGCATTTCCAAAACAGACCTCCAGGATATCTAGTGTTTTCTGAACAGCCACTGGTCAGGTATGTCAGGTTGAACAGTGCACTAGCAATTCTATCCCATATCCCTGATTTTTAAGTAATTGCCACAAATTAGTTTAATTCCATCTGTAAGGTCAAATCACATCAGAGGTCTAATGGTGCTCTGGGCTACACATCTCTTTAATCATATTTTATCATATTTTGGATTTAAGAGCTTGCTAAAGTTCAGGTGTAAGATTTGTTTAATATTTAAGAAAAAAACATGAGGCCACCTGAATACACCCCTTCAAAAATTGCTAAATTGTGGTCACTTCTCAGTCCTAAAGTGAACAGCAAATGGTGAATGAGTATCACCATGTAAAAATGTTGATAATTTCCAGCACGGGGGTCCCAAGATTGGCCACTGTAATCCTCCCATCCTTGTTGTTCTTAATCTGGGTAGAAAAGAACCCACTCTCTTTTTTAGGTGCTGCTTTCATCTCTCTTCTTAATGAAAATAAAATGAGATAAAGCATTATCTTGTACTTTGAAGTAAAACAATAAAAATGGGAGAACATCTAACTTCTCACATGTTAAATCTTTCCACATGTAACCATGGATTCCTGAAAGAATAATAATAATGATAAAAAAAGCTTTTCTATGCAACCTTAAAGACAAGCTAACAGTTCATTTTTCATGGACAGTGATTCCGGAGTGAGATCTACTGTTGGTCTCTCATCCTTTTTATGAGATTAAGACTTAGGAGGGGAACAACTCAGTCTCCACACAGCCTCCTACAACCATAATTTCCTTTCCTTTTGCTCCTGGCAGTGCTAAATCTTTTCAGTCCTTTCCTGGAAGGCTCTCCTCCTGCTCCGGCAATTTTAGCAATACCTAGCCTGCTCGCCCGCCCGCATGCTCCCCATGCCCAGCCCCCTTGATGTGGGATCTCTCCTTTCTGTGACAGGTGACTCAGTCCTTTCCCCTAAAATCTTCCAGGGAGTATTGTGGATGGTAATTCACTGGCGTAATTGGCTCAAGAGATGAAAATCTTGTATCGGCCTCTCTTAGCTGCTAATCTGTCCAGCTGACTGCAAGCCTAATTGGCAGCTTGTTTAGTAATTTGGCTCCTAAAGTGTTGTATTGATGTTGGATAAACAGCCAATGGAAGGGGAGGTGACACATGCTGCTTCCTACATAACAGCTAGTGCACCCCGCTTCAGTCCCTCCCCTGTATTCAGAACGCGTTTGTGGTATGCGCTCGCTCTTTCTTCCATCCTCTTTTCCCTCTTTACCAGCTAGCTGGGGGGCAGGGCTATTAATAATAATAATAATAATATTATTATTAGTGGTTATTAAAACTACGAGTTATAATATGGCTCTCTGTTCTTATTTTTTTTTCTCTGTTCTTAATAACTAATTTAAGGACATGATTTTTTTGATTACTGTTAAGGAAAGAAACAGCATTTAGCACAGTTTGAGAGGTGAGAAAATGGTAGGTGTTACTACACTTTGTCAGATGTTTTGTTTTATTCTTAATATAGAAAAGCCTGATTCAGGCCATTCTGCATCTTTTCTGCAATACTGTAGACGTTTCTCAAGTGAGTTTTGCTAACTCAAATCAGTTCAAACCCTTACTGGCTTAGAATACAAGGCACATACTTTTTAAATAATAAAAATTTAATGTGGAACTAATTTCCTGTTTTGTTTTGTTTTTGTTTTTTTCAAGGTGAGAAAAACTTTGTTTTTTTTTTTTTTTAAAGATTTTATTTATTTATTCATGATAGTTACACAGAGAGAGACAGAGAGGCAGAGACACAGGCAGAGGGAGAAGCAGGCTCCATGCACCGGGAGCCCGACGTGGGATTCGATCCCAGGCCTCCAGGATCGCGCCCTGGGCCAAAGGCAGGCGCCAAACCGCTGCGCCACCCAGGGATCCCTGAGAAAAACTTTGTAACGAATGAAAGATGTGATCTATATTGACATGTTTGGATATGGAAATATTTTTTTCTAAAGATTTTATTTATTTATTTGAGAGTGAAAGAAAGAGAGTGAGGGAGTGTATGAGCAGGGGGAGGGGTAGGAGGAGAGGGAGAAGCAGACTTCTGGCTGAGCAGGGACCTCAGTGTGGGGCTCAATTCCAGAACCCTGGGGTCATGATCTCAGCTGAAGGCAGACGCTCAACTGACTGAGCCACCAGGTGCCCCAAGAGTGTTTTTATTAATAGATATTTTGATTATACAGAAATATATTTCTTATGGAATCATTACGAATCAAAGAAGAGTGTTTAAAAAAAGCTAAAAAAATCTTAAAATTGTATTGGTTCTGAAGGCACACAGTTATGTCTATTTACAATAATATAATCAGGATCATTTATGGTCTGCCTACTACGTACCACACACATTGTTTACTTGTTAGACATATGGCATTCATTAGATCCATTCCTCATAACAACTGTGCTAGGAAGGAATTCTAGTCGGGCTTGGAGACATGATGTCATTTGACCATGACTACATAGTGAGTAAGCTAAGATTCTAATTTGGTTAAGTTTACTCCAAAAACCTACACACTTTCCATGAGAATTAATGGCAAATAAACAATTCTAGTGATGATGATGCTTCAAACAACTAAAATAAAAATTAACTGGGTTATAAGTGAATTGTAATAATTTCTCTCAATTTGCATATACAGCAAACATACACTGACATAGGTGGATAACAAAATATGATGATAGCTACAGCTCTTCAGGTTACAGATGCTTCCATATTCACCATTTCTTTTGCTCTTCCTTATCAATCTAAAAGATAGGTATTATTGGTTCCATTTTATAGATGACACTGAGGTTTGAAGAGGTAATACAACCTGCCCCAAGTCAACTAGCTAGAAAGTGTCTCAATTAGAATGTGGACTTACATTTGAGTCCAAATCTTATTCATTCACTGACTGAACATCTGACTTAAAATATTATATCACCAATATTTTCTCTTATGTCATTTCTTCTGCCACATTCTCCCAAATGACTTGGATTTTACTGTTCATAAATTTTAAACCCCAGAAATTACTAGTCTAACCTAGCACATAGCAAGTCTGTCTGAAGAGAGAGGTTCAACTCTCTTGTGATACCTAAAGATTCATTTTGCTTGCTATAAATCCAGCTGATCTGGTGGGTATTTAAATTACAATTTAAGTTTTAGTTGTACTTGTAAACACAATTCACGGGGGTTTGTTTTGCTTTTTTTTATCTATTATAATAATCCTTGAATTTAACTGAGGCATCTACTCCATTTACATTTATTGTGATCCTCGGTATATTTGGATCTATTTTTCCTGTATTATTTAATGCTATTTGCCTTGCATTCCTCTACATTTTTGTCTCTTCCTTTCTGGCACTTATTGTTTGCTTACATCAGCTTGAAAATTATATGTTGCATTTTTATTGTTTTAGTGATTACCTTTAAATATCAACATGCATAACTGACTTATTATTTCATCACATGTCCGTATTGTTGTCCAGAGTTTTACTTCCAGCTTATTAAAAAAAAATATTTTATTTATTTATTTATTTATTTATTTATTTATTTATTTATTTATTTATTTATGAGAGAGAGCATGGGGAGGGGGGAGTAGGGGGAGGGAAGGGAGTGAGGGAGAGGGAGAAGCAGACTCTCCACTGAGCAGAGAACCTGACACAGGGCTCCATCCCAGGACCCTGAGATCATGACCTGAGCTGAAGGCAGATGCTTAACAGATGAGACATCCAGGTGCCCCTCCATTTTGATTTTGATTCTCTCTTTATGAATTCCGTTTTCTTCTACATGACATATTAAGTTTAGTAATAATTGGTATTTACCTGAAATTGTCTTTATTTCATCCTCACTCTTAGGAAGTGGTTTAACTGGATATAAAACTCTATGTTGATTATTATTTTATCTCCACACTTTGAAAATATTACTCTTATCTTCTGGACTGTACTGATGTTTTTAAGTCTGCTACCATTGTAATTTCATTCTGATGTAGGTTCCATCTTTTTTCCCTGGCTGCTAAGTCCTTTTCTTTCTCTTTGGTGTTCTTAAGTTTTATTACAATGAGTCTAGATACAACTAAATTTATATTTACTGTTTCTTGATAAGGACTTGTACTTTTTTGAATATGAAGATTCACATTTTCCTTCAGTTGTATAAATTCCATCATTTTCACTGAATTCAGTCAATATGATCCTCAAATAATGGACCTCCCTATTCTTTTTACTCCTCGTGGAAGCCCTATTGGATGTATGTTGAACTTCATCCCCCTCATAATCCTGTAGCCATTCTATCTTCTATATTTTTATCTCAGTGCTTCTTTTAGGCAATCTTTTCAGATTGCTCTTAGAATTCATTAGTTTTGTTGTTGTTGTATGGCTAGCTGTATTGAATGTGTCATCCATCCAGTGAATTTATAATTTTCAAGATTTTTTCATAATAAATAAGAATATCAAATTCTCTTTGGTTCTTTACCATGCTTGTCTTACTTTTTTTCTATAGTTATTTCCTTCTGTTTTTAAATCTGTTTATAATTTCCATTTTTTTTTAAGTTTTGGTTTATGACATCACCTTCAGTAGGTTTTCATTTGTGAAATTAAGATAGTCATTGGGGTTTAAGGCATGTACCACTAAAGTAGCTTTAGAAAAAAGAAACTTTAGAAGCTTTGCTTCAAAGTCCGGTTTTTATGTTAATTTGTTGACTTGGTATAATTTTAAAGTAGAAACTCATGTGAGGATAAGCTCTGGTTATACATCTTCAGAGTCTTCTACTTGGAGCTCAGGTAGAAATGAGATTCTTATTTTCCCATGCCTGTGGGTAAGTTTTGTTTCTAACCTGCCTTCTTCTTAGGATAGAGCTTTCCAGATGTTCTGACTTGATACGATCCTTACATCCAACTTCTCAGCTTAGCTCCCTTCCTACGGGGCACTAACAAACCCACCTCAGGGTTTCCTAGATTGGCAAAACTGGGCATGGGCATGGGGGCTCCATAGGACCATTTCTGGTCTGGAACAATTTCCTTTAGTCTCAGCTATGCATCTAAAAAGATTGCTTTACACTTTGTTAGGTATGTCCAGGTATTCTGTAGTTTGAGAATTTTCTCATTATTTAGTCTTTCATATTGTCAGGAACATGATTATTTTCTATCTAATGTGGATGTTTACCCTCTCCTTAAGTATACCTTGTACCAAATGGTAGTGGAGAGTTAAGACTCTCCTAAAACACCAAACTGAAAGTCAGTTTGGTGATGCATGTATCAAGAGGATGAGGGTGATATGTTTGGTTTCAGTATCAAGAGGATGAGGGTGATATGTTTGGTTTCAAAATTAAAAACAACAACATCTCCAAAAGTCTGCCCATTTTAAAGTCCTGGAAGAGATTAGATAATCTACATTGATCATATAGATCCAGTGGTAAAAGAAAATAAAAATACAATTATTGATAAAATAAATTTTGGACAACTGAAGAGATACAGCAGGAAGGGAGCTTGGTTACACTAACCATTTCCTGATTATGATCAGTAAGACTTTTAATTAAAAGTACATCTTTAAAAAATCTTTACCCATTATTATGGTTTGCAACTTGCCTTTATTGTCTTAAATATTCCAAGATTATTTTATTATTGAAATACCAGTAGAATGCTGAGGAAGAAGTCAAAAAGTCACAGAAGGCTGTAAAGCAACCCCTTGCAAAGATCTTGCATGTCCATGAAAACATAGCCTGGAGCAATATCTATACCAAGATATTAAACTTCACTAGGCATGTCTACGTAATATAAAATGTATAGGAAAAAGGTTGACTCTTTTCGATGAATATTTTCCCTATGCTATCAGTTCAATACAAAGCAAAATAGTAACAGCAAATACTAATTGTGGATAACAATGAATTTAGTAATGCGTAGTGGACTAAACCTTTAAATGAATGTGGTAGCCATAATATTTCCAAAAGCACGCTTATATCTTTTCACTATGAGATCCTTACTAAGCTATGACTTCTACCAAAAACGCAGACCATAACCAACATTGCTGACTGCCTTTTAAAAATGTGTTAATAATATTCTTTCTATTTTGCTCACTGCTTTTCTTCACCTTTACAGGTGACATTTTTCAAACTATAAAATGCATTCTGCTGGCAAACCTTCTTGCTTCAACAGTTCTCAATTTTATAATAGTAAATCTACATCCTTTGCTACTGAGACATCCACTATCTTTTGGTATGTGACTTTGAATGAGGCAGAGAACAAGCCATACATTTAAAAATCAATATCTAACCTTATCAATATTCATTTTACTTTGTCGATACAAAATACAAAGGTGAAAGAGCAGTAAATAAGCTAAAGCACTGAAATAAATTTGGTGTTCCTGTCACAATTAATAAATGTTCAACCGATAACACTGCTGGCTAGACTATAGCTCTATAGCTGTACAAAGTGAATGAAATTATGCTTCAATGCTATTGCTAAAACAGGGTGAGTAAAATTTTCAACACACTAGCAGGTAAAGATCAGATTTTGGGTTATTAATTTCATCGGTGACTTACAAGTATTTATTACATGTATAATACATAACTGTTTATTCTTGGAGTTTTCAATTGTTGTATAAACCCTGTTCAGGATTATAAAGTTAGAGTGCCAAATTATAGTCTTCTGACAATGCTTTGGTAAATATTTTCTAAAAGTGCTGTTTAACTGTACAATATTTCACATATAAATCAGAGGGGATCATTAAATAATATTCAAGCTGTCTGCCTTTTAACTCTTATCCCCTACTTCACATGAGAGACTGTTATCTTTACCTGCATTTTTCCACCTTAGATTGAATGTTGACTAGAGGCAACAGAAAGTGTGAAAATGTATCTCAATTTGATGTGTTTTGGGGGGAGGTCTGAAAGGGCCTATAAAATGGGAAGAATATTCATTTTGAAATAGTTCTACATGCTAACTCAACTCTGGAAGCTGACAAATATAATTGACTATTATGAGACTGAATATACTTCAGAATTTGAAAATTATAATTTTCAGAGACAAGATGATCGAGGATTCATAACCTCATTATCAAAGTGTATTTATGCAAAAGCATTTCTTACTTGAATTTGGATAATAATCTTCACCTTAGAGTTGATTCATTAGTATTAGAAGATATTCTTTTTAAAACTGAGGACTTTTAAATAACCTCATTCTCTTCCTCTTTGAGAGGAACAGTTATGCATGGATTTAAAAGACGCATTTGAAATGAGTAACATAATTCTCTTACTCCACTACTGTGAGTAATTACAAAAATGCATTAAATTTCTATGAATTTTATTCTTTAAGGAAAAAAAAATCTAGTAATATAATCAAAATCCTGAATCTTAAGAGAATCACAACAGTTTTGAAATATAATGTCTGAAATATGCTGGTATAGGCTTATGAATGTTTTAGGCTAAAGTTTAATGTTTAGACCCATACTCCGTATAAATGATTTCCTCTGATGCTACTGAGTTGTAACGTCAAAATCACCTTGTAGAAATAATTATATTATCCTCTCCTCAACCATTATGCATTTTCCTTCTCACTTCACATATGTTCAGAGTGTTAGAACCTGACCCTGATATTCTCTCTTCCTTATTGCTGGCACTAAGGTGCTTTAGTCACATCCCTAAGATTGTTCTTGTACTATTTCTGCCACTAATGTTTGAATCATTGAAAGATAAGAGAATTCAGGGGACCATTCAACTGGAATGGGGATATTAAAGAATTCTACACCTGCCTTATGAAAGATTTGAATTGAGGAACTTATGACATGTATTCGATCTAAAAGTGGCTATCTGTCCCTGCGTAAAGAGATATATTAGAGGTATTCTCACGAATGTTCTGTATCTCTACATAGCAATATTTAGGTAACTCTTCTATGAAACTTAACACATAATAGCAAGTTCAAATAAACATATACAACAGAACAGTCTTTACAAATACATTCTTACAAAAAGGCCATATGTTGTCATGAAAGAATAGGGATTTAGGGGTCATGTGGGTAGACGCAGGCCTGAAACCTCCCTTTGCCATTCAATAATTATGGCTTCTTAGGGAATGAAGAAAAATCTAACACTTCTCTGCATCTTAATGTTATGGTATAAAGTGATGCTCATACCACCTAGCTCACAAAGTTGTTACAAAGATAAAATGAAATAATAAAGTTCCTGTTACAGAGTAGGCACCCAATAAGTGGTAAATATTATTCTACATAAATACACATTCCATACACAGGTGTTTCTTATTTCCAAATTCTGAAAATTCAATACAGCTACAAGATGAAGATCAATATTATATTTACTCATAACTACATACATAATTTCCTAACATAACCCTTTATATAGGGTTCCAATTTTAAGTTATTCAATTTTTAGGTCCCCTAAATGGAGAATTAAAGCTTCACATCTTTTATTTCTTTGAAAATCACCATGTCAAGATTTTTTTCCTCCTTTCTCACAGTTTATTCTCCTGGTTGACATGAATCTTATTTTCACATTCTATAATTCATCATGGAAAAAATAACTTTTCCTATAAAAGGTTTCCCAAGAGAGTTAAGAGAAAGTTTATAAATCTGAATTGGTAAGGATCTCAGGCAATAGGCCAAGGCTAGTATTTCTTGTAACTGACCAAGTATCTAAACTGGAAACATTTCAGCTGCACCACAAATCCATGATGGTTAATAGTACTTCATTTCTAGGTGGATGTCTACCTTATAAGGCCCAGCTGGCTTCCTCCTTTCACTGGTTTTCATCTCTGCCTTTCCTTACCATTGCTCTTGCATGAGATTTTGTTATACATACTAAAATTATTCACATCCTTCACTTCCAAGTTTGAGGCTTTGCCCTGGGAAGGCTTCCTGTCCCCTCTGGTCTAGTGACTTCTCTCTGCTCAGCACTTGTGGTTTCCTCTAATCCACACTCATTAGAATGGCCTGCTATTAGAACGATGTGATTTGTTAGGTGGAAATAATGAGACTTTTTATTCTAATGCAAATTTTCTTTCTTTCTTTCTTTTTTTTTTTTTTTAATAGGCTCCACACCCAACATGGGGCTTGAACTCAGGACCCTCAGATCAAGAGTTGCAAGCTCTACTAACAGAGCCAGCCAGGCAACCCTGTTTAAATAAGGAAAGACAAATCTAGAACTGCTGCAGAGCTGGGACTAGAAACCAGACTGATGCATTCATGGCTAGCCTTGAATCTTCTATAATATGGGACCCTGAGTTTTGAGACTGTTCCTTATACTTTTGAATTTCTTGCTATTAATCTCTTCTGGGGTTATTTTCCTTTTCATCTACTTATGCCTTGTTTTCCCAACCAGTCTATAAATTTCTGGAGGCCAAAGATACAGCCTTTGAAGTTCTGTACCCTTTAATACCTCACACAAAGTCTTGCATTTGGGCAGGTGTGAAGTATTTTATTGATTGGCTGCCTGAAAGATCTACACAAGGAACATGCAACACAACCTGTCACCAAATGCAAATGATTTAATAGTTGCTTGTATCTGTGCCTCTTCTTACATGCAAATGATTTAGAATTATCTGTATTTTCTTCTTGAGGATTTATGAACTTTATTTATTTTCTTATTTTTTAAAGATTTTATTTATTCATTCATGAGAGACAGAGAGAGAGAGAGAGGCAGAGACACAGGCAAAAGGAGAAGCAGGCCCTGTGCAGGGAGCTCGACGTGGGACTTGATTCTCGGTCTCCAGGATCAGGCCCTGGGCTGAAGGCGGCGCTAAACCGCTGAGCCACCCGGGCTGCCCGATTTATGAACTTTATATTTGTGATCTGCCCCAACCCATTTTTGCTTTACCTGTAGTAGTAGGTCCAGGCAAGGGTGCTGCTTTTCTTCTTCGTTTGATATCTCCTGTGCATAAGGATCCTAAATGCATGCTTGTTTGCCTACAAGTAATTATCAGAAAAAACTATTAACAAAGGAGGAAAAAAATGACACATAAATACACAGCTTGTATAATCTGAACCTAAATCAAAACATTCTCAACAAAGATGGAGCAGCATAGTAAAACCACCAATCTTGTTTATATCGAAACATAATTACGTTTGTTGACAAGCGTTCAGCAGCTAAATGCGCCATCATAAATTGTTACTGGAATGAATAATATAAAAGGAATGCTTTTTAATTTTCAAAACTGGCAATCTTTCTAGCTCAACATAAAATCAAGCACTGTTGCTTCTGACAGGAAAATAGCTAAGATTAATTATCTAAAGAGATCACAATATTGTTGCTAGGTTATCAATTGGTTACTAATGCTTTACTGTCAGAGCAACATTTATTACAGGAAAAGTATGATCAATTTCTTTTAGGATATTATGTGGCAGTGAATTCTTTTAAAACATTTTAAACAGATAGAAGGAAATAGTGATGTTCTTTCTTATAATTCATATGATTAGAATTCTCTAGTTAATTGTTTATTAGCTAGGTGAGGAGACATAATTTGAATATGTTAATGCTGTCTACTGCTACCAAATAGGCTAACCTGATATTGGATTATATTTGTAAAGACATAATATATAAGAACTGAGAAGTAGACCTTCTGATAGTCTTGAAACTAGTTAGAATTGGATCCTTTTGCCTAATCATGGATCCTAAATTAAAAAGTTTTGGAGGAATTAGGGATGGCCCATTTGGAAATCAAGAAAAAATACAAAAACGGAAAGGATTTAAAAGTCTTCAAACATTTCAGGCTATAGAAGGTCTCTGTTCATTTCCTGGATCATAATCCCAGATGGAGGGTTAGGATAGTGTCTGGGGATCATGAAGCAGAAATAAATGATGCATGTTTATTATAGCACATGTTCTTTTAGTAATTCATAGAGATATCTGGTAGTATCCTGAAGTTTTATATTTAACCTAGCAAAGCCTGTTGGATCAGGGTCCTCTCTCCATCCCATTGTTTCTGAATGGCCCAACAAACATTGGTTCACCAAACATTTTGACTTGTTTCATCTTATGAACTGTATTCCTCCATTTTAAGTCGCAGACTCCTATTCCCCTTCTCCTTCATTCAGGATGACATAAACACCTCCTTTGCCTCATTGTCTTTGGAATCTCCTGTTTGTGTGGGTTCCCTGTATGTACAAAGTTTAATTTGATTACTCCCTGTTAATCTGTCCCATGTCAGTTTGATTCTTAGCCCAGCTAGAAGAATCTTGAAAGACACAGAAATTTTATTTTCTCCCCGACATACCCAGATTATTAGAGAAAAATTTTAAAGGGAAAAATTAATTCAGGTAAAAGACCAAGATATATATTTATACACATATTCTCAGGTGTTTAAATATAATGGAAAATAGGAACTGGGGAGTAAAATTACTTTACACATAGGTTCTACCTATACAGGACAAAGTACAATAGTTATCTGGGTGATCCACAATCAAATAAATACATCATGAAAATCTATCAACATAGGTAATAGCAAATAGGCATTTGTGTCGTTCTCTTCCTTTTGTATTGAGTGTATAATGTTTCCCTGTTGTAGAATACTTACAACTATTAAAATAATTTTAAAAATTAGTTCATTCAGGGATGCTTGGGTGGCTCAGAGGTTGAGCGTCTGCCTTCGCCTCAGGGCATGATCTGGAATCAACCCCTCATCAGTCTCCCTGCAGGGAGGGAGCCTGCTTCTCCCTCTGCCTGTGTCTCTGCCTCTCTCTCTGTGTCTCTCATGAATGAATAAATAAATCTTAAAAAAAAAAGTTCATTCAGGTAGTGACTAACTGCAGAAATACATGCACACATACCATATGTCAGAATGTTAAGAGACATGCAAAACTAGCATTTTTATTGGCTTCTGAGGTGTGGTCTTGGCTCCAAGGCCAAGAAAAATGAATGGTTATGATCACATTTATTTTTTAAAACTCTTAGAAATTTTAAAAAACGACAGTAATATCAGAGAGGACACATCCTTTTTATACAAAATTAATGAATTCATTTATTCAGCAAGTACTTATTAGTATCTACTACTGATTTAGCATAAGAGCTCACTGAGGTGGTGACAATGTGGAGAGCAGGGAAGAAGAAATGGAAGACACGAAGGACACGGAATGTTCACTTCCTATTATTGGAGGAGTTTACGGCCTGAATGGGGAGATTAAGTCATGAGTACATGAAATAATTAGGGACAGTGGTGGCAGTGGCAGGCAACACCAACTTTATTAGCTGTTAGTAGAGACTACATTATTTAGGTCCTTATAACAATTCTAAACATGTTGTGTTGAATATTTTTTTTTCTTTCATAGGGAAATATTTTTGCATTAGTGGAAAACTATACTTTGAGAGCACACTCTTCTTGTCATCAGACTGATTCTATGGGAGCTAATTTACAACTCTAAGTTATAGATATCTGAAAGCAATGGGAAATAATTCCTGCGTACAGAAATGCAAATGAATTGTCCTGAGGAAGGGCAATCCTCCCTCCTGTGGAAAAGTCTTGCATGCATTTGCGCATTCATGTCTACATTCCTTATTCCTTATAAATTTGTGTTTGACTTCTCCTTTGAACTCCTTTTATGTTGCTACAAATAACATCTGCCTGGTTCCCTCATTAACTCATGAGTTAAATATCTCAAACACATCCTCATTTTTTATTCGTGAAAGAGTCACGATTTTACTTTTTTGTACAAAATTATCCTTTACCATCTGTGAGCCCCCTTGAAATCTCCCCCTAGCTAAAGACTGCAGTAACACTGACCTTTGGCGGAGCATACACCAGACAGGCTCAGGCTCGGATATCAGGAATAGTGGAGGAGGAGGGAAAGGTAACATTCTAAAAATGGGAATAAGGTGGGAATCTGAATTCTGAGGCATAGCTCTTTTGTTATTGAGCTGTAAAAGTCAACCCATGGACTATCTACTTCTGATCCTCTTGTTAAAACATTATAAATATCCTTAATTTAAGCCATGATTCCTTAGGTTTTCTATACTTGTTACTGAAAGTATTTTTTAAAAGATTTTATTTTTAAGTAATCTCTACATCCAACGTGGGCATCAAACTCATGTTCGAGATCAAGAGTCACATGCTCTGACTGAGCTAATCAGGTGTCCTTGTTGCTGAAAGTATCTTCAACAAAAGAGTTTTTGCTCTGGCCAGAGATTTAAGAGTAATTCAAGATGTCTGGGGAGCACTGTTTTGAGAAGAGACTATATAATTTGAAGGAAGAACAACAGTGGGGCTGGATCATGGGCCATAAATGCCACATATGCCCATGAAGGTGTCTGGATCTTATATCTGATGTGGAGTCATTAAACATTATTTGGCAGAAAAGAAGGTTGGACAGATTAGAATCCTCGGATGCTGGTAGAGAGAGGGGTTGTTTTGGTGGAGAATAGCATGAAGCTGCTGCGCTATGGAACTTCTTAGTGCTAGTCTATCTGAGAGAGAAGGTGGGCAGGGGTGGGTAGGCAGTCCATGGAAAGTCCTGATTCTGGATTATTAAGCAAAAAAACAAACAAACAAAACTATGCCAGGTTTTATTACTTCAGATATACTTGAAGCTCAAAATAAGGTAAAAAAAAAATAGTAGCCAGGAGCATCCTTCTTAAGAAATATATTTCTAATATATATTATATATATCTAATATATATTATATATAAATATATATATATTTCTAGAAATAATTAGAAGAAATACTTAAGGGTCTGACACATGGTGGGTACTCATTGTGACTATTAACACTGCCAGCTTCCACCTCCACTGTTCCTGCACTAATGGCCCATAATCAGAGTCTTCTCATTGCTTGAAAATCATTCTCCAAGTCAATATTGCTGTTAAAACTTTTATCATTTTTTTAACGCTATTCAAACTTACTAGGAAAGGCCTCTTGGCAAACATGGTGAAACAAACCCCAGGAACAACTAACTCCCTCTTTTAAACATCTTTGCTCATCTACTGGACCGAAAATTCTCTTTTGGGTGTCTTTATGGAAGAAATGGAATATAACATTTTCATTCAACTCCCCTCCCCCGCCCCCAGCAGAGCTACATAAAGGAAAAGAGACAAACATTCAACGAGAATAAAGTTCAAGTTAATAAAGTCAGTACATTGAACCCCAAGACCTAAGCCATAAGAAAAACAGCTGGCTGTATTTCAGTAATTCTATCAGGAATTGACTATCTGCTGCAGCACATCCCGCGATCTGGATTATTGACCAGTAAGATTACCCCCTTCAGGCTGGTCCACCCCCCTGTTCCTTCAAATAGGTGCAATGAAGTTGCCACAAATAACACAAGTAAGGTCTACTCTGTTATTTGTTGTCACTCCTAATGTAAAACATAGCAGTTATTTTTTAATTTAAAATCAATGAGTGTCTCAAAGGCAGCCTTGTTGCTTCAGTCTCAATGAGTCATTTGTTTTTGCAAAGCAGAGTACTTGCATTACTATTCAAGGTGATAGGTGGCTTTTTTTTTTTTTTTTTTTTGCAGTGATGTTTTCAAGAAGGATAATGCAATGTTCCTATCAACAGTGTATTTGTTTCCATCAACAGTATTTGCTTGCAGTGGAGAGGAGGGGAGACGAATCAAGACCTGATCACTGTATAACTACTCACACCTTTACTATTGAAGGTAAACATATCTTTAAGTGGAGAGGATCCAGAAACAATGCCGTTTGGTTCTGGATTAGTAAGAGTTGTCACTTAGTTATGATTTGAAACATGGCTTCCCATGTACCAATTCTGAAGATTTTCCTATTCAGCATTAGAAAAGCAGAGCTCAGAAAGAAATCTTTTGCTGTTATTGTTGTTGTTGGTTTTGCTTTTGAAACAGACTTCACTTGGTTTTTATGCCCTCATCCTTTTCAACGGTGTGGTGGTAGGAAACTGGACATTTTATCTGGAGGAAAAAAAACAGGAAAAAAAAAAAAAAAAGCAAAAACAAAACAAAACAAAACATCCTAGCGAAAACCACCTTGCCTGAAAACTTGGTTTTCGACAGGGGCTGACAGGGACAGAAGCAGGCAGTGTCAAACACAATAATATTAAAGGGAAAAGAGTAAGAACTTGTCTCTTCATTGTACGCATTTACAGACAGAGGCTTTTCAGAGAATTAGGCCTAGTTAAAGCTGCCCCCTGGATAAAATGTGTTCCCAAGCAGCCGCAGACAAGCTGCGGAGGAGAGACAAACAGATGTGACTATGGGCCCTGGCATTTGGCAAGAACACTCACTGTCAGTTAGAAAAATATAAGCCTGGACAGGGCATCAGCTGCACAGAAATGAAGCAGGTCTGCGGTGTCACTGGAGGAGTTATCTGGTGGCAAAGAGAAGTACCGGGGCTGGAAAATCCAGCTCCCCAACTTCCTCTTCTAGATTCAAATTACCCTCTCCTCCCTTTATTTGATGTCGCTATGTCTCAAGATATTAAACTGAAGGAGTTAACATCAGTATCTCTTTTGCTTTTGTACTAAAACGCACATTAAGTAACAACTACCATTTAGCATAAGGATTTTTTAACTACTAAGATTGCATTGAGTCCATTTTTTTTTCTTTTTTTTTTTAAATGTTTATTTATTTATGATAGTCACAGAGAGAGAAAGAGAGAGAGGCAGAGACGCAGGCAGAGGGAGAAGCAGGCTCCATGCACCGGAAGCCCGATGTGGGATTCGATCCCGGGTCTCCAGGATCGCGCCCTGGGCCAAAGGCAGGCGCCAAACCCCTGTGCCACCCAGGGATCCCGAGTCCATTTTTTTTTAATGGTGTTTTTTTCTAAGCCTCTTTTTGTGCATGAAGCACGCTTTGCATTTAGTGCTGTGGACCGCACCCTCCTCCTTGATTCTGGTGCCTTCTCTCTCTGTGGCTTTGGTCATTTGACTTCCCGTTCTGCCTTGACTTCATTTCCCCTCTTTCACCTGGACTCATCCTGATTTTAGCAGGGAGCACTTGGAAGTTTTAAAGCAGTGCACTGAGTCCCAGGACCTTGAGTACTTAAGTTCTCCCTTGGTACTTGAGTCCCAGGAACTGGGCCCTTGCTTTATTCTGGACTTACCTACTAGTCCTAAACCTCCCAGAATCTTAGTTCTTTTGGATTTGGGTCATGCCTGGATCTTCCCAGATGCTAAAGTCTGGACCCAATGAGCAACCTAGTGACCAAGGTCGTCTCTAGGGCTGTGGGCAGACCCCAGTCCAAGCATCAGTGCTCCTGGCCCCCAACTCTGCTCACTGCCCACTTGCAGGGACCATTCTTGACTCTGTGTCCATTAACCTCCAACCCCTTGTGTCCTGGTGCTTCCCCCCTGACAGTGATCTCGCTTCTGCCAGCCTGTGGTTCCTCTCCATAGCCCATGGATCTGCCCTGTCAATGCCTTTTCCACCCAACAAGAGTTCGGGTCCAGACCTACTTCTTCCTAATCTGCTTTACCCTGCTACAGGACCGGGTGACTGCTGTGGGAGTTGCGGGGAGGCTGTGCTGATAAAGGGATGACTTCCCTTCTGGTAGCGCCCAGTGTTGGTGGCAAGTGGGGAGCTCGGGGACCAGCTGCACTGCCCAGCCAGTCAAGGGCTGTTCTGGCTCCTCAGAGCAGAGTCCTAGGGGATCGGCTATCCTGAAGGAGGCGGAGAGATGGGTGAGGTTGGGGGGGGGGGGGGGAACCTGCAGGTGGTTCAGGAACCACCATATTTGTCAATGTTGGAAGAGGATTTTACCAATCTTTGGCATGTTACTTAAAGTCTTTTTGCTTCCATTTTTTTTTACCTTCAAGAACTGTGATTAGACTAAGACTTACCTCAGAGATTTATTTGAGGATTTTATTTAGAAATCATTTGTATAGAACATCTGGCACAGTGCCTACATAGAGTAAGCCATCAGTAACTGCTAGCTACTACTGTTTCTGTCATGCCCACTTCACAGATAAGCACAGCCCAGGGCACAGAAAGTTCAATAATTTACCCGGGATCACACAGTTAAGGGGAACTGATGGTAGGCCTTTGTGGTGTAATACAGCCAGAGGAATGCTAGTGTAGTGTCACTAAACAGATACCAGATAAAGACTCATTATATCTAAACACTCTCAATATGCTACAATAGGGATATAATAAGGATCATTTCTAAATAACAAGTAGGTATTTTTGGGTAGTTAATAGAAAAGTTATATTTTTCTCTACTGTTTGGTTGTTTGCTTTAAGTGTGTCACAGCCTGTAGGAATAAGTCCTCATTTATCAAATGGTCTGGCCTCAAGTTGTTTTCAGATTAGAAAGGATTGTCAGCTAAGAACACTGGAACAACTTGAGGCCAAGAACCACGTGTAATTTTGCAGAACCTAGTTTTGCTTCTGTCACGTAATAGAAGCACAATAACAAGTTACTGAACTAAAACAAATCAAGCTACTTTAAAACTGTTGCCTCAACATTTCATTTGGCAACTAATCATGCATTTTTTGGTGATAACACTTCTACTTTCTTGAAGTGTTACTTAAATTTACTCAAAAACATTCATTTAACAATTAACAAAACTTGACTATGAATCAGGTATTCTACTAGATGCTAAAAAAAACAAAACAAAAAAACCAACCCACACAGAGTAAGATGGCTCTTACCATCAAGGGGCTCAGAGCCTAATGCAGGAAACATAGGAACGAGAAATTACTATACAATGTAATAAGTCCATAGGGTTATGGTAGCAGACCACCTCTTTGGGGAAACTGAGGAAAATTCGTTTCACCTGAGTTCAAATTTGGATATTTTGTCTCCAAGCAGAATCTAAGATAATTTGAGGCATCTTGGAGTATCCTTTTATTCTTCTCACCATAGTACCTAGGAAATAGTAGGCACTTAGTAAACTGATATTGATTTAATTTATTCAATTCCTAGCTACAACTACACATTCCTGGAATCTGTTTATCATTGATATTTAGTTCAGAGTTTCAGCAACAAACTTATTCTAATTTCCTTTAAAAATGATATAACAAAACTAGTGTTGACTCTTAGGAGGGATTAAAAATTACTCAAAATAAACATGATCCTTTTGAATATCTCCATTAAATGCAAGAAGATATGTGTCTACATTTAAAAAATTGGAGGTTGATCCTGATGACATCTTGCACCTTATAAAGAGGAACTATCAATTCAGATTAGAGATTCAGATCATGTCATGTCTCTGATCATGACACTATACAGTATTTCTTAAGATATTATGGTTGGCATTTATAATATCCATTAATAAAACTGTGGGGTATTCCTAATAATATTTCTTACTTTTTTGAGTGAAGTCCATGTATTACTCATTTTCATATCCACTTCATCCAGTGTAGCATATAATACTTGAATATCTTTGTTGAATTGACTTCCTACTTTATTCTCCTATTTGCTATTTCTGACCCTAAATCAAGCTTTAACAAGTTAATTTTTTAGGGAATATTTTGGAACAGAAGTGTTGAGTTTCTTTCTTTCATTACCTCCAGGGAATGAAGCAGTTAAAGGGGCAGCGCAGAAAACATGTCACATTTTTTTTTAAATGATTTTGAATACGTATTGGTTTCTTAAGTCTTACAATTTATTACTGAATTACTAGGAACATCCAAACTTATTCAGTGTCAACTACATATGGGGTATTATGCTAAATATTTTAACATACTTAATTCTCACAGAAACCCATTGCTCTGAGGAACCTGAGGTCCAGAGAAACTGTTACTTGTCAAAGATCATATAAACAGAAAATGAGGTTATTGGATTTGAACCAGGGAATGCATGCCTCAAAAGAATCATTTTCCCCCCTATACCATACTACTTCATTCAACTTAGTTTATTATACTCCATTTAATAAATGTCTACTGAAAATGTAATGCGTGCCATGCCCTATGCCATAAAACAGGATTGAGAAATAAAAAAGATATGGCTTTCATTTTCTAGGGGTTAAAGTCTACCGATCATGTAGGAAAATGATTTCAACTCAATATTCAAAGGGAATTCCAAACCAGAGTGCGAAGCACTCTAGGCCTCTAGGTGAAAGAAAACATCTAAAGAGGCACAACTGTCTTGAAATGCATATACCATATGCCATCTTTGGGGCTCTGTAAGTAACTGTGTAAGACAGGAGCTAGAACATATAGAGATGTGGGAGGAGAGGGCACCTCCTTGCACATATCAAATTTCAATAAATTCAATGAATTTTTCCATTCACAATTAATTTAAATTCTTTGGGAAAAAAAGAGTGAAGTGGCCTATTTGGCTGAATTAATCAGCTTATTAACTAAATCGATAGTTGAATTCAGTGGAAAAAAAGCCTGTCCATAATTTTTGGTAGACATAGCCTTGGATTGTTTTGCAGCTATAGTCAAAAAGTTATTGCCCTAAAGCAGAGATGGAGTCACATGTAGATCCATTTCCAAGGCAGCTTTGGAAGTTGAGAGGCATTGCTCATTCAGTAGAGTTGACAATTTACTTGTATGGTCGAGTTGGCAAATACAGGTTCAGAGCTCAGCTTTGATGTTCTGTAAAGTGTCCCATGACGACTTGTTGAGAGGGGAGTTACAGTGATATCATAATTCTACATGCTGTAATGGATTTTTGTAGAGTATGACCACCAAAGAGCAAAGGTTGCCACTTTCACCTCCATATTGAGGAGGTAATAAAGATCAGATATTTTAATAGTAGGCCAGAATGTCTTAAACTTCTGAAACATGTAAGGAACTATTTCTACTATGGAATACGTGGAATGTTTAGCATTACCATTAAATAAAAACTTATCTGAATTTAGGTTAAATCATTGTTTATTGGTGGAATTCAATTGGGAATCTATGACTCAGCTGAAATGTCACCTCCTTTATGCAGCCTTATCCAAGTGCAATTGCCAGAATAATCTCTCACTCCTAGGAGAAAACAATGATTTTTGCTTTAAGCTACAGCTATATATCTACATGAACCAATATTCTACTCAGATTGTATATTCCTTGAACGCAGTGGGGTGCACATTTATTTTTTTAAGTAAATTTCCCTCAGCACTTATAAGCCTTGGTAACAACAGGCACTTATTAAATCATTATTGAATAAAATTTAACAAGGCATGCCAGAGTTTTGATAGTAACTTGTTTTTATGATAATCAATATCTTTATTGAGGTTTTGATTTCTGTAATAAATAAAAGCTTACTGATGGGAATAGAAAAATCACAAAACTTATTCAGCCTCTATCTTGGGCTTCAAGATATAAATATGTGCAAAATCAAACTTGTACATGTAAGTCAGCTTTTAAAGTATAGGCAGGCATCTGATGCAAGAATGTCTCCCTTTTTACATAATTTTGCATTTTGCTAAGTTGCTAAGTGTAACTTTATGAAAAGAATGCTTTCGGTTCCTTCTCTTCCACGGTAGTTTTTGGCAGACGAATGAACAAAATGTACATAAAACTTTTACACACTTGTTAGCAAATGTTTACTAGACTGTGAAATATGCTGTAATAGCTATGAAAGGTACCAGAGGGCTTGTGCTGACTATCTGAACACTAATGTTCAATAATCAAGAGAAAGAGTATTCCAGGAATCCTGTAATTCAATTCAATTGTAATATTTACAAAGTTGGAATGCATTAGCTTATATTTAGGATTAGTTATGCCATCAAGATCTCTGACCAGACATTGTTTCTCATTCTGGTAATTCAAGTCTACTACTCTTTATATTTGGAAGGTCCATTGTCTTTAAATGTATATGGAGAAGTATACTAACAAATATTAACTTCAAATAAAAATGAAGTCTTTCCTCTTCTCATTTACATAATGCATTTCTTTAGAAAAACAAGCAGGGCTCTATATTTTTTAAAATTCAGAAACTGAATGTCAAATAGACAATAATCATTTTAGTAATGTTTTCAAATGTTGCCACTTTCTTTCTTAAATAATGTACAAATAATCTAAAATGTCTAAAATTACTATTTTAGAAGAATCAACAGTTTTGCTTAAAAACAAGATAGTAGATTTAAAAACATGGTCAAGTACGTAAATAAGACTCAGGGAAAAAGATTATTACCATGTAAGGTATCCAGCATTTGACCTGGGAAAGTTACTGGACCCCTTTCTCTGTTTCCTCACATGCAAAATGGGAATAATAACAGTATCTACTTCACAGGGTAATCTTGGAAATTAAATGAGATAAAATGCATTGTTAACACTTGGGAGAATCTTAGCTATTTTGGTATTTAACTATAAAAACAATGGGAAATTTTTTCCTTCAATTTTAGGTAGTATACTTTATTTATTTATTTTAAAGATCTTATTTATTTATTTGAGCGAGAAAGAGAGAGAACATGAGCAGGGGGGAGGGGCAGAAGGAGAAGCACACTCCCCACTGAGCAGGGAGCCAGACTTGGGGCTCCATCCCAGGATGCTGGGATCATGACCTGAGCTGAAGGCAGATGCAACCTAGTGAGCCACCCAGGCGCCTCTAATATACTTTAAATTCTGTCTTTGGTCCTTCTTACCGACATATCCATTTATTTTGAGAGGCAATACAGCACAGTGGTTAAGCGTGTGCATCTTGTAGCCAAAAGAGATGAAGTTTTATTGGTGCTTCCCCATTTAACAACCTGGGCAAAAGTGGGCAAGCTACTTAATTTTTACACCTTGCCTTTCCCATCTGAGAAATGGAGATAATAATGGAATCTCAAAGAACCGACGTGAGGGTTGAATGTGTGGCTCGCAGCATGCTCTCAGTAAGTTTTAACTATAATTTCTCACAGACAAAGGGAATTTGTATATGGTAAACTCAATATTGTACTGATTCTGTCACCTCCTCCCTACCCCCCCCCCCGCCCCCCGCCAATCATAAGCCCAAAAAAGTAGAGAAACTCTGTGGACCAGAACGTATTTTGTTGTTATGCTGCGAATGGGGAATATAATAGATTCATCATTAGCTAATGAGGTCTAAATATATTCTATAAACAAACATGCAGATGTGTCATTTATGTAATACAACAGAACACAGTATATCAAATCATAGGTTGTCAAGTTGATTTCTCACAGGACTTTATATCCTTTTTATGAATCTTAAATTCGACTACAGAGAGGGCGGAGTTTATTTGAGGAACTAAAACAAGTTCATTGCAGCTGGTATATAGTGTTCAAAGTAGGGAATATTTGGAGATGAGGCTGGAATCATAAAACAGCTAGATCAAGACAGGCCTTGCAAGTCACATTTAGGACTTGATCCTAAAGGCAACGGGAAGCCATTAGGAATTTGTGTGTTTGTCTTTGCATCTATTTGTTTGTATGTGTTTTTTTTTTTTTTTTTTAGTTTTATTGAGAAATAACTGACATATATAACGATATTAGTTTAAGGTGTACAGAATGATGGATTGATTTACATATATTCTGAAGTGATTACAGTAGGTTCAGCTAACATTCATCTTTGCATATAGTTACAATAAAAAGAAAACAAAGAAAAAAGGAAAAACCACTTCCCTATAATCATATAGCTGTGTTAGCTGTGGTCGTGATGTCGTATATTTCCTGGTACTTATTTATCTTACAACTGGAAGTTTGTTATCTTTCCATCACCTTCTTCCAATTCCCCCTCCCTACTCTCTGCCTTTGGTTAACTATGTGATCTCTTTTTCTAGGAGTTTTTTTTTTTTTTTCTTTCTCTTTTTTAATTTCACATTTAAGTAAGACTATGAAGTATTATCTCTCTCTGACTTACTTCAATTAGTATAATGCCTTTAAGGTCCATTCATGTTGCCTCAAATAGTAGCAGGATTTGCTCTTTTCTCCTCACCCTATGGCTAAATAATCCATTGTGTGTGTGTGTATATATATATATATATATATATATATATATACACAATTTCTTGATCCATTCATCGCTGATGGACACTTAGGATGTTTCCATGTCTTGGCCACTGTAAAAAAATTCATATATGGGGGGCAGATATCTTTTTGAATTAATGTTTTTGTTTCTTTTGGATATACTCCCAGAAGTGAAATTGCAGGATCATATGGTAGTTCTGTTTTTAATTTTTTGAGGATCTTCCATACTGTTTTCCATGGTCACGGCAATAATTTACAACCTATGAACAGTGCACAAGGGGCCATTAAGAATTTTTTAAAATACACAAACAGATTTGGGTTTTCCAAATGTCTTTCTGGCCATGTTATGGAGAATGAATGAAGGGGACCAGAGAGAGAGACTAAAAAGAATAATGGAGGGTGCCCAGGTTTTCCTGACTAGGATATAAGATCCTGGAATGCAAGGACTGTACACAGTATGTGGGTTCCAAATGTATTACCTAGACAAGTGCCTTTTATACACTTGGTGCAAAAAGTCTTTAAAGGTGTGTGGAAGTAGTGCATGGTGCATCACTAAAAAAAACCCCTAAAAACATAGACAATACTATGCCAAAAGACTAGAAAATCATGACACACTAGATGGATCAGTAGAGGAATGGCAGTCCTGACCTCTATTACTCCAGTCACTTTTTTCCCCACTTATAAATAAGGATGTTAAAAAATTGAAGAAGTTCTGGAATCCTGTAATTCTAAGAAAAAAATCATAATCAGAATATTCTGGGAGTATGGTAGCAGTGGCACTGTTGTTTTTGAATCTATATAAGAACATGTAGCATAGCCCAAAACCCCTGACAATAACAACTAGCCAAGAGTGATGACAGCATCCAGGAAATAATTAGGAGTAAAAGTAAAAAAAAAAATCATTTCAGAAATGAACCTAGACTAGAATATAAGAATGAATAAATAGGATAAAAGAGAATAGGAAAAGTTAATGAAAAATAGGATGCAACATATATAACATTAAAAATAAGAGGGAGAAAAAGGATAAGTGATAGCTATGAAAGATAGGCAAAGGAGAGCCAATATATGTGGAAGAGAAACTTCTGAATCAAAACCAAAGGAATGAAACAAAATGAATATGAAGAAGTATAACTGGAGGAATTCTTAAAATTTATTTCAAGAATAATAACAACTACCATACTTCATTCTTGGGAAAAAACACCTAGAATGACTAATACCAAAATATAGTCTAGTCAAACTCTTGGGCTTTAAAAAAAAGGAATATATCATTGAGCACCCAGCCAAAACCTAGTCACTTAAACATGAAAGAAAAGCAGACTCTATCAGACATTGAAAACAATGTTTTATACAGACAATGGGGGAAACTATGTATTAAGGAAAGAAGATATGAACCATGGATTGTAAATCTGGCCAAAGAGACCTTCACATGTACAGGTCATGGAAAAGCCCTTAATAACATGCAGGAACTCAAGGAACACTGTTCCCATGAGCCCTTCCAGAGGAAAACAAGAAGAACTAGAGAAGCACTGACATCAGATCTAATGGGGATCGTTAACACTATATTTATTTGCAGAATTTATACAAAATGAACTGGACTAGAACTGAGATGAAAATTAAAACTAAGAAGACAGCACAGGATTGAATGGTTATATGCTTCAGTCAACGTACACGGAGTAAATCTGCCAAAAAAGGGAAAGAAATGAAAAGTATATAGGAAGGATGCCTGGGTGGCTCCGTGGTTGAGCGTCTGCCTTTGGCCCAAGGTGCAATCCTGGAGTTCCACATCGGGCTCCCTGCATGGAACCTGCTTCTCCCTCTGCCTGTGTCTCTGCCTCTCTCTCTCTCTCTCTCTCTCTCTCTCTGTGTCTCTCATGAATAAATAAATAAAATCTTTTTTTAAAAAAAGAAAAGTATATAGGTAAAATAGAATGAGTTTGCTGACTGGCTGATAGCTATTAGCAGAGTATCATTTACTTCATATCCAATACTTTAGGATAAGAATGAGAAGGGCAGAAGAGGTTAGTAGCTAACTTAAGTACAGGTCACTGTAGGGAACCAACACCAAATAGCCTCTACTGTCCACAGTATTCGTGTTAAAGTACTTATTAGAAAAAATAAAAAGTCTTCTGAAATGTCAAATGTTATGTCAGAGTGCAAATGAGAGCAAGAGAAAGGAAAAATAGAAAGACCTATCTGCTTATCCTAAAGATAGAAAAAAAAAAAAAAAAAGGCCAATGTAAGGATAAACCATAAATAGAACAAAACAGAACAACAGCTACCTACCCCCTGTTGAGGGGACAGTGTAGAGGCTAGACTTGTTTGGTGGATTTTTTGGTGGAGATTTGATTACGAAACATGTAACGATTTTTATGTCATTATATAACAGAATTAAACTTTAAAAAAGCAGCTCCTGAATATTAAAATGAAACTAAAGAACATAATTATACATTGGTATATCTATATTTAGAAATTATTTCAAGTGACTTCATTTTTTTTTTAGATTTTATTTATTTATTTGACAGAGAAATAGTACAAGCAGGGGGAATAGCAGGCAGAGGGAGAGGGAGATGCAGGCTCCCCGCTGAGCATGGAGCCTGATGCTGATAAAGGGCTCCATCCCAGTACCCTGAGATCATGACCTGAGCTGAAGACAGACGCCTAACTGACTGAGCCACCCAGGGAACCCTCTTATGAATTTTAAAAGGATTTTTATTTATTTAAGAGACAGGGAGAGCATGAGCAGGAGGATGGATAGAGGAAGAGGAAGAAGGAGGAGGAAAGAATCTCAAGCAGACTTGGCACTGAGCATGGAACCCTACTTGGGTCTGGATCTCACAACCCCTGAGATCATGACTCTGAGATCATGATCTGAGTCAAAACCAAGAGTCAGACACAACCAACTGAGCCACCCAGGTGCCCCTTCCTTCTGATTTTCTTAATGACATTTTTTTCTTTAGCTTACAGTATTGTAAGAATACGGTATTTAATACATATAGTACACAAAGAATATGTTAATCGACTATGTTATCAGTAAGACTTCTGGTCAACAGTAGGCTATTAGTTGGTTTTAGGGGGTGAAAAGTTATCAAAGAAAATCTGACTGCACAGGGGGTTGGTGCCCCTCACATCCCCATATTGTTCAAGGGTCAACTGTAAATTAGGGTGTCACTGAGAAGTAATATTTTCAATGTTGGAAAAAAAGACTATCATCTATGATGGAAAGTACGAAGACACTGAAGGCTTTTATTTGAGCCAGGACTATCAGTATAAGCCAGTATGTTAAAAAAAAAAAAAAAAAAAAAGATCCTAACTCATTTCATTAAAAATAGAAATAATGACATCACTACCATCCAGATTGTACTTTCTAAAACTATTTCCCTTCTTAAAGAAATGGCTGATTCTTGGTCTAGGCCAGGAAAGGTCCAAGGTAGCCTTGAAACTGTAAACATACCAGATGGCTAGGAAGAAAAGCAAAGACTAGTAGAAACAGACTGAGGAACCAATATAAATAATCTTCCATTGCCCAGAAATGGGCCAATTTCAACATCAATTAGGATAATAAATAATAAACTGAAACCCATCAAATGTGTTTAAAATAAATGAGTTAAAAACAAAATAGAATCAAGTTTCACTGGTCACCTTTGGAAAATGTAAGGAACCAATTAATTCTGAAAACTGATAACTGAGGGAAGAGATCAAGTATTTATCTTGTGTTTCCTACATGATCTGTGCCTTCAAAGTAATCAAGCAGTTGAAGAGGGGGAAATTTTTAACAGAAGTAATCCAACCAGTAAGCAAAAGTGAAATGATAGAATTAACATATCACCATTTGGTAACCCTTAATGAATGAATTTGGGATCATCATGGCTAATCAATCATAGAGAGACACAGAAACTAGAGAAGTACAAGATACAGCCTTGGCCAAAACAAAACAAAACGAAACAACCTGAATCTAATCAATTCTCTAGATTTAAATACCAATTACAGGAAACACAAGGGACAGAAGGAATATGGGCAATGACACAATGTAGATAATATCAGCAGCATTCCTCAGAGGTGACAAACTATAGAACAAACAATCTGATTTCTGCCATCGAAAACTTTCAAGGAAAAAAAACAAAGGCTGGCAGGAGGGGATATTTATAAATCAAAGGGAACTTTAAAGAGATGTGTATCAACCAATTGTAAGAGATAGACCTCATTTGGATCCAAATCCAAACAATGTATAAAATAAAACATTACAAAATAATTGGGGAAATGTGACTATCAACTGTATATATTAATATATATTAAGAAGTTTTTGTTTTAATAGATGTGATGATGGTAGTGTGGCTTCTTTTCCTTGAAAAGAGGCTATTATTTGTTAGAGAAACATACTGATGACATTTCATTTGAAGTGATATACTGGATGGGCTTCAGGGCTGGAGGAAGGGATAGGTAGGGATATAGATGAAACTAGGTTGGCCATACACTGATAATTACCCAAGCCACTTGAGAGACACATTAACGTTATATTTTTCTCCATATCTCTGCATATGATAGATTTTCCATAATTAAGTATTGTTAAAAACTGCTTTTACCACCCTGACATTGTAAGTGAAAAGCATCTTTTCAACTCTTAAAACTGCCAGTTTGAAGTCATTCTAGGTTTTCAAATCTTAGTGACACTCTCCATAATTTTTAAGTGATCAAACTTGAAATTAAATTAAGTTATCCATGAAGTCTGATGTCTTCTAGTCTGAGTACGCCTCTGGACTGTAACTTGATATAAAAAGATTACAGAAATCCCTATCTGAGGTTTATTGTCCTTAGAAAGGATAATGCATAGTTTTTATTCCATCTTTCTAATTAGTAATTTAAGCATATGTTCAGCATTTAACTCTAAATGTTTGCCTTTTCCCCAAGCTCAAAGACAGCTGTCCAAGATTTGAATGCCAGAAAACATTTAAATATCAACATCTGTTGAATTATGTTAATTTAGTGTAATATAATTGGGCATGAGTTGGAATTGATCAGAAGTATATGAAATAAACAACGTAAATTCCCAACAATATCTTGGTATACAAACAAATCACTACAGAGTGATGAAAAATATTTCTGAAGAGAAAGGATGAGGAAAAGTACTGATTATAAAGAAGTGGATTCTTTTAAAAACATAGTTCTAACTCTGAGACATTATTTTCTGATTTATTTTTAAAAAATAATTGCCTCCTAATTGAAAGTTAATTAAAGTCAACTACAACAAGGAATAGTTAAGTGTTTAATATTTGAATATTTTTATAAATTATTACATAAAACATTCTAATCACTTATATATGGAGTATCTGTTTTGGACTGCAGGACAATCTCTGCCTATAGTAGTCAAAATTCAAGAGTTGGTGTAATTTCTTTTCTATAGACATAAAATAGTACTTTTAAATTCAAAGTGTTGTCAATGTGGCAGATGAATTTATGAATTTATTCCCCAGGCTGTAAGGTACAAATTATCAAGTAGTAATTGTTGTTTATTATATTCCTGGTTTAAAATATTAACTTGCACGGCACCTCTTTTACTAATAAATTAGGAATGCTTATTGTTTTGGGGAGTGTTCTGGCACATACACACATTGGATGATCAGATCCCCAAACGTACCCATAACGAATTTATAACCTGGGCAGCAGTGGAGATACAGCTGTTGTTAATAGATGGCCCTGCAGGTGGACCACCATCATTTCCTAGGGGAACCATCTCTGGGAGTTAAAGGTTAGTTTTGTGTCCATGCTCATTTAATCACAGGACCAATTTGGAAAGTGCCAACTGTGAAACAGACACCTGTCTGAAGGACATGGACTCCACAAGACACATTTACTGAAAAGGCTTTCACGTGTTACTTTCCATTATTAGAGACTGTGGCCAAATTCAACTGCTGTTCAAGAGGTGAGAGGCTGTGCATACTTTTAGTTATTTGAAAATATTTAATCTATCTACCAGATTTTACAAAAGAGGGGACATTGTCCTGAATATTTCACCAGGAAGTACTTGATTGCTTTTTTAATTTACCACACACTGGAAACATTACCTATTTCCAAATGGCAAATCCCTTTTTTTTGGTCTGTGTGGGTTATTCATAATACAGTGAAAAGCAATCTCTCAAAATTCTAATTGGCTGATTAAGTAATTTTATTTAGTATAGTCATAGTTTAAATAAGTCTCTGTAATCATCAATTTAAAATTTTGGCAAGGAAGGTCAGAATTTCTAGATGCCAAAGGGACAGGAGGCATGAGAACTGGCAATTTGAGAATAGTGCCTTTTTTTTAATACAACAATTTGATCATATAGTATAAAACAGATTAATTCCTTAGAAATCACTTTATGCTGTATATGGGATATTTTTCTAATTATTCTACTATAAATATCCACACCTAGAAGCTATTCAAAAATTTTAAGAAATTAGAACACATATTCAATTAAATAGATTCCAATTAAGCAAATATGGAATGCATACATTTTTATTAAAGGGAATATGTAAATATATTCTATGTGTTCATTCATGCATACATATGAATGGATTAAAAAATCTAAAAGACTCTTTCCTATCTGGAGGATTGGGTAAACTTTTTTGAAACAATGAAATTTAATGCTAATTTTAGATTTAGAAAGTAAAAACAAAGCACTAGACCTTTTACTTTTAACATTAGTATTTGAAAGCAGTTTCAAGTCATTATTTTGGACATATAAAGTATATAAAACATGAAATGTTATGTGATCTAGGTTGCTTTAAAATATGGTGTTGGGTTATTAGTTTAATATGACAGAAGAGGATTTGTTTTAAAATCCTAAATTTGTTAACATAGGGTAGGTAACTTCTCATCTTAAAAATTAACATGAAGCATCACTTTGTTAATACGTTTAATTTTGTTGATACATTTCTGTGAAAAGCAACACTGAACAGATCTAGTCCATGTCATTAACCAGTACTCTAATGAACAGTTATTCTGTCCCAATTTATTAACAGCTGCTCAAAAATGTAGTAATTAATAGTTTCATTTATTTTTGGCAAACCTGCAAAATGACAAATAGTTTTGTATCCATTGCAAATTAGATCTCCTTCTCCAATAACAGATGACACTATGGGGAAGACTAAGCAAACCTAATCCTTGAACATCTTTGGATCTTTAGGAGATCAAATAAAGAACAGCTATAATTCTTTGTTACAGTTGCAACACAACATAGTGATCTGTATCATCATATAAAAATGAATATGTTCTATATTCAAGGTTAGAAGACCTGATGGAAAAAAGCTGACTTTGGGGCAGCCCCGGTGGCTCAGCGGTTTAGCGCTGCCTTCAGCCCAGGGCCTGATCCTGGAGACCTGGGATCGAGTCCCGCATTGGGCTCCCTGCATGGAGCCTGCTTCTTCCTCTGCCTGTGTCTCTGCCTCTCTCTCTCTCTCTCTCTGTGTGTGTCTCTCATGAATGAATAAATAACATCTTTTTTAAAAAAAAAAAAGAAAGAAAAAGGCTGACATAAATGTGTGTGTGAATGGTGATGGGATTCTGTTTTGATTCTCTTATGGAATCTATTGTCATTCTTTTTTCTATTGTCATTTTTTCATTTTAGGAGACTCTTTGCTAATCAGGCAAGATGACAGGAAAATAAAGGTTCATTTCTTCCTCCTCAGTATTAATCACTAAATTAAGAAATAGAACACATAGTATCGAGGGATTATCAAATTATTTGATGCTGAGTAGATGATAAATGTAATGTTACTAAAAACTAAGTAAAAGTGAATTAACACAGTTTTTAAAAGGTATTTTAAGATACTAAGTAAAATTTGATAATATCAACAATAGAAATGTTCTTGCTTAATTTCAAATTATATATCAGTTAGATGATTCAGCCTTTGAATTATCTAATTGGAGTTTTGAATGAGGTGAAGGTAGAGAAAAAGAACTTTCTAACTCTGAGAAGTATACAATTGTATTTGACTACTGAAATAAAAAGGGGAAGGTCTGGATTCAAATACGGAATTTAGGAGAAAGATAAAGGTTGAAGAAATAAATCTAGATGTCACTAGGTTTTCATTTCATTTTGGCTAATAATCTCTTGCATGCAATGGCCACTCAAAAACTATGTCTGTTAATTATTAAATATTGACAGTGATAGGTAACAAGCAGTGGTTTTTAAAAATTACAATTATTTGCACTTTCACACATTTGTTTTTTGAAAGAATTTTGTGTTTCCTTAAGCTTCATTTCCTTAAGCTTCATTTATGTTTTCAAAGGTTTTAAGGTATATAAAATTTGAGAACAGCATGAACAAACTCTGAGACACTCATTCAATATTAGATGAGAAACAATATACAATATTCCTAAGACAAAATGCCATTTAAGAAAATGATAGAAAACTCTGAAGAAATGGAAGAATGACTGGCAAATCGAACCTCAGACTAGTCAAACGGAAGAATCAGATGGGAATAATCAGTACAGGTGAATGCAAGACAGGAGACACGCAACTTCGTGCACTGGCAGTGCAAAATCTTGGGCGAACACATCAAGTGAACATAAGAGGATACATTTATGATGAAAATTTTTCACTCCACTCAGTCTCTGGCCCATTTACTGTATGATAAAGGGCTCCCCGCCGGCAAATAAAAATGAAGCAACAAACTAAAAGGAAGATGGGTAAGACTATCATTTGAATCAATGGGATGACGTTGTGCCTCTGTTTATAATTAGAGTTTGTTTAAATGAGTTTACATTACATCTATGTTAAGAATCAGTCGGAAGTTTGATTACAGGACCTATTAAGTATCATGTCTGAGAAGAAGGAGAATGCTAATTATGTTTACAACAAACGTAAGAACAAATAAAACACATTTATATTTCATTAACAACTGTCTGGATATGATGGGATGGCGTGTGATGCCGGGCACTGTTGTTGGCTCCTGGAGCACAGGGCGATGTGCAAGGAGTGAGAAGCCAGGTAAGAAATCCAAAGGAACACTGTCCTTTTGGAGGAGGAAGCACAGGATTCTATGAAAACCAGAGTCCGATGTTGATGAGATAGAGCTTCCCGGGAGAACAGGCTGAAATGATCAAAGTAGGCTGTTTGTTTAAAGGAGACTCATAGGTTGTCACCTCTTCCGTACTGTTAGACATAAAACAGTCTCAGAGTTGGAAAAGACACAATTCCCCTGCACCCACCATCGTCCATCAATGGAGAGAGCCTAGATGAATGTGGAAGTGAATGTGGGCAGAAGAGAGAAATGCCCTAAATTGGATATCTAGAAAACCACCCAGCTGGATTATTGTTAGTGGCCTTGGTAAATAAGAAACCCATCTATGCAGGTCCTGAAAATCCCTCCAGAGCTGAGGGTGAGAGGTACTACCCTTCACGGGCTAGAGCCACGACTGGGCCACCTGTATCCAGGCAGAGCTCCGAGGGGGTGGGGGGTGGGGGATGCCTACCTGAAGAGCACGCTGTGGCCATGCAGGTCGGAGTCTTGACTCTGAGTCATTAATGGCAGACCACTTGTGCATTTATCTTTTCTTACCTGCCTGGTATGGTTTGGGAGTAAATGATCCCAAAATGTATTGATTTAAGGCATTACAGTTCTCTTCTCTAACCTTTATATTTTCCACAAGTTGAGAAAGGGAAGTGCAGTCACTCATCCAAAAGGGGTATGAAAAGTCAAGGCAATATTACAAATATTAGAAAGAAAATGGCTTTCAAGAAAGCAACATGGAAAAAAAATACATGTAAATAAGGAGGGTGAAGAATTTTTGTCTTGCACTTAATAAAACTTAAAACAAAAATTAAAGGCGAGTAAGTCTTTCTCTCCTTGTGCTTATTTCTCCTTCACGGATTGCCCCGTGCCTAACACAAATGTTACCCTTCGAGACACAAGAAAATAAACTACATCCACAAAACAAGACACAGAGGATATACGAAAGGAATGTTCAAAGACACAAGGCGAGCTCTTGGAAATGAAAAGTGTGAGAGTATTTTTTGATCGATGAAAGGTTTGGGGCATCACATTGATTACATTGCCCAGAAATCTTTGAAGACAACAATATATAAAAGAGACATTAAGAAAAATTGGAGGATCACTGGAAGGCACTCCAAACATCCCAATCCTAAGAGAGCAGAGGAAATGGACACCACAGAGAACTCCAGGCACGGGAGTAATGCCTTCAAGATCCTGAGGCAAAATGGCTCCCAAACCAGAATTCCATCCTCAGCTGAAGCAATCAGTGTAAGACTAGAATAAACAGATTTTCAGACATGCAAAGTGCAACTGTTCTCTTTCTCAGAAAGCTTAAGAAAAATAATGGTGTGGGATCCAGAGAATAGGAAGTCCCATGTAGGAGAGATGAAGGACATCCCCAGGATGAAAATGGAGAGAGAGATCACAGGACATCAGCTGTGTCGCAGGTCCAGACGGCAAACAGTTGAGAATGGATCTGAGGGGCGGACAGCTCCAAGAGGGATGCCACCCAAAGAAAGAATTGAGAGGAACTACACTTCTGCGTAGAGGTGGTTGATGAACGGGGGTGAGGCACACAGAAAACAAAGCAAATGAAAAACAAGACAGTTATCTCCATGACAACGGGAAAGTGATACATCTATGAATAATATTTACATACATAATCACATTAATGCAAACAATGAATATTGATTTGGTCTGACGATTATGATATAGCTACTAGAGAGAAAGAGAGAAATGCAGATATGGGATATGTGTGTGTGTGTGTGTGTGTGTGTGTGTAGGACACACAGCAGGAAGTCAATAGTAACACCAAACTAAGAACTTCAAGAAAGAGTGATATAAGCATGTAATTTAGGTTGATACTAGAAGAAATGGATAAAATGGTTGAAAGTGGTTTCCTCTGGCTGGTGAAATTGGAGAATGGGGAAGGACAGGGCTGAGGCCTGCTGTACTTTCTCATAAGTCTTACAGAATGATTTGACATTCTAAACTAGGTACAAGAAAAAATGATAAAAAAAATAAAATTGAAAAATGCTTAGAAAACACACACGTGGGACTAACAATACCATACTTGAAATAACATACTTGATTCAGAATTTGAGCTCCTCCATTGTCAATGCTTTATAGGAATTTATAGGCACTAATTCATCTACATCTGACAACAGTGTTATGAAGTAGGTATGGCCATTTTCCCTATTTCATAGATAAGTAAACTGAGGGACAGAGAAGTTAAGTGTTTTGCCCAAGATCACCCAGCTCTAAGTGGTGAAATGGGGAGTAGAGTCAGAAGAAACCCCCATAAGGACTCAATCAGAGCACTTTACTGACCCAGAAGCAATTTTGAGTGCATTCTACAAATACTTTATGTAATGAATACTTCTTGCCCATGTATCAGGTGTTGTTTTTGGTACTGGGGATATACCAGTGAGTAAAGCAAAGACCCTCCTCTCATGAAGCTTAAAGGGAGGGGTAAGAAGGCGAATCAGGAAGACAGATCAAGTAGAGTCTGACGGTTTGGGTGGAGAGTGAGCACTTTTTTAAATTGAGCAGAGACTTGAAGGAAATGGGGAGCAAGCCATAAAGATAGTTGCAGGGAGAGGGAAGAGCCCATGCAAAGGCCCTGAGATGTGAGTGGGGTCGGTGTGCTGGGGGAATAGGACAGAGGCCACTGTGCAGGAGTGGGTGAATGAGAAAGTGGGAGAAGATGTCAAGGAGGAAGCAAAAAGGTCCGGGCCAGATCACAGACGGCCTTGCAGGCCAACATAAAGACTTTGGCTTTTACTTGTAATGATATGGAAATCCAAGGAGGATTTTATTTAAAGAATTTTAAGAAGATCTTTATTGAGGTGTAGCTGACATAAGCAAAATGCACAGTTAAAGTGTATAATTTGATAAGTTTTGACATATATACATGTGAAACCATCATCACACTCAAGATAATGAAGGTACCCATTACCCCAATAGTTTCTTTTTGCCCCTTGGGAACCCCTGCCTCCAGCTCTTCCCTGGCCCTCGTCCCATGGCCACACAAAAACTCTTCTGCTTCCTGCCAATTTAACCTGCTATTGTTGTCCACTCTCTTAGATTGTCTCTTGAAAAGTCCTATGAATCACAATTATCATCACTTCATATAAACAATGGTTGTTGACATTTACCTAAATCTTAATCATTTTATTTGCTCTGCATTGATTCTTGAATCTCAGATTTTTCTTGGGAGATCAGTTTTTGGAAACCCATCCTTTAAAAATTGTTCTAGTCAACATCTGTTGATAGTAAATGTTCTTAGTTTTTGAAAATCTGAAAATGTGTTTAGTTCACCTTCATACAGGAAAGATATTTTTCTAGATGCCCAGTTCTAGGTTGTCAGTGTATGTTCACCTAGAAATCTGGAGATGAGTCTACTGTGTTCTGGTTTCCTTGTTGCCATGGAGAAATCTGATATATAGCGATCATGCCTTTGCAGACAGTTTGTCCTTTCTTTCTGTATTCTTTTGAGATCTTCTCTTGTTTTTGGTGTACTACACTATACTACTAGGTGTGGATTTCTTTTTATTTATTCTACTTAGTATTCACTGTGCTTTCTGTATGTGTATCTATGAATTTATAACTTTAGTCAGCTTTGGGAATGCGTAGCCAATACTCATTAAATATACTTTTTTAGCTCTTCTATATTCCTTATCAAAGACTCTGATTAAATATATCTTAGACATTTTTCCATCTCCTTGTATTTTTATGCTATATTCTGGTCTATTTCTTTGGATATATCTCCATTTCATGAATTAGCTCTTAACAATCATATTTCTCATTTTATTTATTTTTTAAAGATTTTATTTATTTATTCATGAGAAAGACAGAGCGAGAGAGAGAAAGAGAGAGAGAGAGAGAGAGAGAGACGCAGAGACACAGGCAGAGGGAAAAGCAGGCTCCATGCAGAGAGCCTGACGTGGGACTCCAGGGATCCCGGAGTTTCCAGGATCACGCCCTGGGCCGAAGGCAGGCGCCAAACCACTGGGCCACCAGGGCTGCCCATATTTCTCATTTTAAACAGTTATATGATTTTTATTCAATTTTGCCTGATTAATTCCAATAGTAATCTGTTGCTTGTTCATTTTATTTCTATAAATATTTCATCCATAATTATTTTCAAATATTTTATTTTTATTTTATTCATGAAAGAGAGAGAGACAGTGAGAGAGAGGCAGAAGCAGAGGGAGAAGCAGGCTCCCTGTGGAACACGGAGCCCGACATGGGACTTGATCCCAGGACCCCGGGATTATGACCTGAGCCAAAGGCAGACACTTAACCGACTGAGCCACCCAGGTGCCCTTCATCCATTTATAATCTGTACACATTTTGTACAGATGATTGCTCTAATTTTAGAAGCTGCCATTCTTAGAAGTAAATATATTGGTTTTATGTTGACTATCATTGGGGGTCGACTTATATGTGTGACAGTTTTTGATTGTCTAAACTAGGCTGAATAGATAGGATTTACATTAGGTTCTTCAGGTATCGAGTGGGTTCTCAGTTGAGGTTAAGTTGTCCAACATTGTACCTTAAAGCAATACTGCTTGCTTGGGAAGGTTAAACACAGCGACTGGTACAGTAGCAATGGGAAGCAATGGGATGCAGTGGTCTGAGGGTCTGAGGTCAGTTGTCTTATTAAAAATTGAGTAAGTATAAATCTCAGGGTGGTCATTCTGATCAATATTGTGATGGCCATTTTCATCTAAATAAAAGTCAAGTCTTCAGAAACACCACATGCAACATTTGAAAATATATGTCTAAAACAACTGAGGCAAATTCTTTCTGTTAAAGGAAAAAAAATAACATTTCTGGCAATATAAAATGAGTAAGAACCTAGAATCACATCTTAAAAAGAGTATATTTTCTAAAGATTCATTTCTATCTTATTAGAATAAATATTCATGTTGCTCTCTCATAAGGTCTAAGTACCATCTAAGTTTGGGGAGGAAAGATTAATTCTACTTTTTTAAATTAAAAGCTAAAATGATTATTATAAATCTTGATCTAGTATTCATTCGTTATGAGAAACAGAAATTTTCTTTTTAAAATTCATTCTTTATTTTTCACCAGCTTCTTCAAAATAGAAATAAAATGGTATTTCTCATTACTAGTAATCCTGAAACAGATTCTAATCAACGATGTGTAAAATATTTCAAACTGGCTCTTCAGAAGGCAACTTCAAAGGCACCTCAACTCTAACTCATCCATTCATACTGGTATGGGGGAAAGAAGAGGTACATGACTTAATGAGCAGAATTAAAAGTGGTTTTGAATTGCTTACCTGCTGGCTGTTTTCACAGAACAGTTTTTCTTGTGTCCTCTTTCAGCTCGGTTATCTCTCAGAAGCTGATGCTATACAAAGTGTTAAGACAAAGTTGTAGAAACAAAAATATTTTCATTATATTATTTTGTAAGTAGAAGAGTGTGTTCTTCTCACTCAAAGGGACACCATTTGTGCACTTCTGTTCACTTTTTTTTTTCCCCTACTGGTTTGTCTCAAAACAAAGACCATTACTCTTGCTGGAGATGCCACTGCTACTAAAACTGTTTTTAAGGGTTGGCAATCCAGCGCTGTCCTGACAGTGAAACCGCTCTTGTAGTCACTTAAAATACAGCCCAGAGCTGGAAGGTGTAGAACTCACTTATGATCCTAGTTCTCTGGAGTAGTCTTGGGTAAGTAATATAACCTCTCTTGTCAATGGCCTCTACCATTGCATTCAGCTGTGAATTTTCTGAGACTTTCATTTATGCTGACATAAAAGATCTAATATTTTCTCTGTATCTTCTGGCCTAACATGGTAAGGGAACACACTTAAAACATTCGTTTTCAATGAAATTATTGGCTTGGAAATATATAATTAGAAAGTATGTATATATATTTGATCGCTTTCTCAAAATGCCTCACCATCCACTTGCTTTCACACTTGCTTTACCCTAACTAATTGGAAAGAAAAAAACCCCGAGTAGTCAATACTCTATACTATGTGTTCGCTCAAACTGTAGCTTATCTTATTTATGCAGAAATATAATTATACACAAGACTGGGCCAAAAAGAAGTTGCACAGTTTTTAGAAATTAACTTTAAAAAAAGTAGAAATCTTAAAAGTAATAATGCAGGCTAGATCTAGGTTCTAACCCCAGCTGTGCCAGGAACTGACAAGTTACTAGGTTTTTTTTTTTTTTTTTTAATATTTTATTCATTTATTCATGAGAGACACACACAGAGAGAGAGAGAGAGAGAGAGAGAGAGAGAGGGGCAGAGACACAGGCAGAGGGAGAAGCAGGCTTCATGCAGGGAGCCTGATGTGGGACTCGATCCCAAGTCTCCAGGATCACACCCTGGGCTGAAGGCAGCTCTAAACCGCTGCGCCACTAGGGCTGCCCAAATTACTAGGTTTTAATAACAGGTTTGCCATTCACAAACTGGATAGTCTTAGGCAAAGTATTTAACCCACATGTCCATCTGTAAAATAGAGATAATATTATCCACTGGTAGAGTTGTTGTGAGTGTTAAACAAGATAAATCATAGAAAATGCTTAGCACTAACACCAAAACATAAGAAGTGGAGAGCAAAATGGTTCAAATACTACAATTATGATAATAATTAATGAACCTGGTTGTCAGTGGGTATTGTCTTACCAGTAACAATACCTTTTGATAAAAAAACTGCTTTAAACTATTTAATGACATTATTTGGAATCAATTATTAGTGGCATTTGGCCATCTTTGAGGGAGAATAGAACTTATTAATTAGATCATCAAGGATGTGGTTAGGTCGTGTATTTTTCCAGGACTGTCTTAATTAAGTAAGTGTACCTTAATTTCTCCTGCATAGTTACTTCGTTCTTTCCCCACTACTACAATCCATCCTGGTCCACACCATCATTTGCTCTTACTTGCAATGGCCTCCCTGCCTCCAGACTCACTCCTACCCAGTCTATTCTCCACACTGCCGCCAGTAATTCTAAAATTAGATCTGGTTCCATTACTCTCTGCAGAGAAACCCTCAAATCTTGTACAAGGCTTTCATGGCCCTTCATAATTTGATTACATTTCTAAACTCTTAATTTACTATGCTTCCTCCTATCCCCAACCTAACTAACTTTCCTACTTCCTCTTCTTCTTTTTCAAAAATTTTAATCCCAGTAAAGTTAACATGCAAGCTATATTAGTTTTAGGTGTATAAAATAGTGATTAGGCAATTCTATACATTACTTAGTGCTCATCGTGATAATTCCACTGTTATTCCTCTGCGCCTATTTCACCATCCTTATACCCACCCCTCCCTCTGGTAATGGTCACTAATGCCCTTCTTTCTAAATTACATATCCCCACCATATTGAACTTTTTAGTTTGGGGTGTGTACCACATTCTCGCTCACCTTTGGCCCTTTGCTTCAATTATTCATTCTACTTGCTCCAAGATCCAGCACAATGTCTGATACAGCTTTAGTGCTCAATAACTATTTGTTGAATGAATGAATGATTGAATAAATGTGATAAAGAAATAGGGAGTGAGATTTAGTATCTGATAGGTAGCTGACGCTCTATCTCATTATCACTACATATAGAAAATGGCAACCATTTATCTTAAGTCCATTAATCTGAAAGTGTTTCAATTTAGAAACACTTCGTACCATGAAAACGAAATTGTTTCTGAAAATAAAAATAATTAATTACTTTGGCATTTCTAAGTCTAGTGCCTTTTAAAAAATATATATACAAACCAACATTTGTGACACAGATAGCCAGAGGTGAGACGATAAAATCTCTATGTCCACCTGAAATTAATAGTAGTGGTTAACTAACTTTTCTAATTTTAAGATAAAAGACAGATACGTGAACGCTGTTTCTGCAGTTTGTTAAGACAGTTACAGCAAAGAACTCAAAATCCCAAACACAACTTTATGAGATAAGAATTCTATAGTTTAGTTTTGAAAATGCAACTGTAATGACCAAAATAAATATTAGGCTCTACCTACTTAGAGATGTGAATAGTTCTGAGAGGCCACCATTTGGATCAACTTAAATGAGACAGCACCTTCTCTGAACTCTGTTAGAGCTCCTTCTATGAGATTCATATGAGAATTTCTTCTCTTCCTCAAATTTACAGTTTTGATGGACTTTATGTATAAAAGGAGACAAATACCTGAATTATGAAATGCAATGCTTTTATATTAAAAAGCCATCACAAATTTTCTCACCTTATCAATAAAAGTATAAATCTAGGTGCACCTTTGCAAATTTAAAATCAAACCCAGATAAAAAAATACAAACTCAGATCTAAGGTCATGAATCCAGTACGTTAACATGGGAGGCTAGGCCTTGTAAGGGGCAAAGATGAAAAAAAATTAATCCAGAATGTTATTAGAATAGAAAACATATATTGTATTTGAAAGATTCTCAACACATTTCTGCTATGGCCCAAAGAACAAGAAAAAGGACGGCAGGGTCGGGGTGGGGTAGGGGGCCAAATCAGGTCATGAGTTCATGGTCAAAGACACAAGCGTTCTTGAGCTCTGCTCTAAGAAGCAAGAGTAGCTTATCAGGTTTTGAGACATTCCTCACTCTTCTTACTGATAATTCTTCTCATTCCTTGGCCTACTATCCGTGTCACAAGTGAGGTCAACTTTCAGGATTCTGACTCAACCATGTCAACTCTGATTAATAACAGAACTTCTGAATATGGTGCGAAGTGCTTCTTACCTTCCAACTTTCAGATTGCTGGACTTAGGCCAGATGGAGACACAATTCCCTGATTAGTGACCTGCAGATGTATATTAAAAAATGACTCACATAAGAATTACATTAAACTTCATAAACACAAAACCTAGCGCAATGTGAGGTTTACAAATAGTTCACAATTTTTAAATCTACGTAGTTAAATCAGGAAGAGAAGTGTTCCTTGTGGATAATGGTTCTTACTATTGAAAAGGGAGCTGGGAATTTCTACAGCTCTTCATAATATTTTTACAAGATTAGTAAATGTTTCGAATCCATAACACAAGGGAAGAAGCCAAGAGAAGAATTCTTCCACAGTAATCCTGTCTTTACCACCTGATATTCAGAGGTGTTCACTTAGGACTGTTTCTGTTAGTGGCCACTTCTCAGAAATTTCTCAAATGCCTACAAAAGAGTTTCAGGTCTCCTTACACATGGGCTCTCAGTGTCCTCACCCTGAAAGGAAAACTAAGTACTATCTAAACTGTGATCTATGACACCTTAAGATACTTGTAAATTTGGTCAAAATGTCAAACCATTTGATGTTCAAAGAGGAAAAATTAGAATTCAGTAAGACCAGAAAAAAAAAAAATCTTCATATAGCTTTCTTCTTCCTTCCACTTCTGAACTGGCTTTATTTCTCTTTTGAGGCCTTTGTAACTGCCCTCTCTGTGGTTTTCTCAAACATTTCATAACCTACTATCATTATTGCCTTCCTGCCCCAGATAACAACCACCACCATGTAGTTTTTCTAAATACTTTCTTCTGTAAAGCTAGCGAGTACCTTATGGATAGAGGCTGATGGATAACAGTTATTTACTGAATATGTAGTATAAGAGTGAGAAATACCCCTGGTGTCCGTGGATATGGGATTTAGCACTAAAGAACAGAAAGAGGAACTCTAAGACAGGGGAGGTAGAAAGGCATGGGCTTTCCAAAAAAAAAAGTGGGGTTAATGTCATCGTTTCTTTATGTTGCTAGGTGGGTATGGGAAAAATGAAAGGTGATCATGCACGCTAACAGTCATTCATTCAACAACATAGTGAAGGATTTTACACTTCTTCACCATTTTGAATTTCATCACTTGCACTGAGATCTATTCAGCAAGGTTTACTGTGCTAGAGTTAGATTTGAGTGGAATTAAATTTTTCTCCCTCAAAATAGAAGTGGTCTGTATGTGTGGTTTGTACATGTACACAGAGGAACAGACATTCCTCAGTATTCGTTCCATATTTACAAATTTGCCTATCTGCTAAAATTTATTTGTAATGCCAGCATCAATACTTCTGACACTTTTGCAGTCCTTCATCGACATGTGCAGGGTGGTAAAAATTTGGGTCTGCTGTTTCACACGTTCTCAGCTGAGGCCTGGGAAGTCCATGCTTTGCTTGTTTCAGCTCTCACGGTGTAAACAAGTATCTTTTTTTTTTTTTTTTTTTTGCAGTCTGTATAGTGCTGCATTTTCCCCATTTTTGTGTTCTTGTTTTTGATTCTATCATTTAAAATGGTCCCCAAGTAATAGCCTGAAGTGCTGTCAAGTGTTCCTAAGTGCAAGGCTGTCAGGGACCTTCCAGAGGAAATATGGGCATTAAGTAAGCTTCCTTCAGGTATTAAGAATCAATGATATATATTAAGGTATCATTAAACATAAACATACATCAAACAAGAATATGTATTGATCGATCAGTAAATGAAAACGTGGTGACCTCTCAAGAACCTAACTTTATATTTCCTGAGGAGCAGTGTCTCAGCATTTGCTACTTTACTGTTCACATGGACTTTAGAGAACGTAGCTACTGCCCACAACAAGAATCAACTGTACTCATCAATTAATGATCTACATTCGAGACAGAAATCTGGAATCACGTATCAAAGTTTAAACAACAGCCAATTCAAAAATTGGTCAAAATGATCTTAAAAATTAAAAAACAAAAAAGAATTGGTCAACTTTCTTCTCTATATGATATTAGCGTTAGTTGATTTTTAACTGCAGGAAGACAGCTTGGCTGGAAGCATCCAGTTATACTGTGATCTAAATCACAACTTTATAACATAACATTACTTTAGCATTTCTAAAGGGTAGAAAAAGAGCTTTAAAAAAATGTATTTTGGGATAATCTATATCCTGATATGACATTACCCAGAAGCAGGATCTTCTTGTAAGCATTATACATAGACATGAACCTTTTGGGAAAGCAGAAAGTCTGATTCTTACATTCTGAATAAGAAGATAAACATACCACAGATGAAACTTAGTCTGGTTACTTTCCAAATCTTTAGAAATAGTGGTTCATATTACATTATTAATGTACGAGTATCTTTAAAGAAGATAATCACTCTTATGGAAAAGGGCAAGTTTGCAAAATACCATTAAAACTGAATTTACATGATATTTTTCTTTGCCTAGGCTCATGTGTGTTAAGAAATTAGTATAGTTTATAATGAAGTATTTAGCACCTTCCTTTTATAAGTAAAAGGAATGATGGTATATACAACCAACTGTGGCTCAGCTTAAGAAATAAAATACCATGAATATATTAATGTTACCAATTATCAAGTACAACCTCTTCTTTCCCTACTTCCCTACCTACCTGCCCTTCTCAGAAAATGATCCCTGTGGATGTGAGGTTTCATTTTCATGTATTTAAAGGTATTTCTGACATATTGTATTTTTGACCCACTTAAAAAATAACTTTTATAGTTCATAATGAAAAAAATCAACAAGGATGCCAAGTCTAAAATGCATATGCTTTAAATCTATCAAAAGTTTAAGCCCTAAATTACCATAGCATGGTGCAGACAGACAACTAATACCTTCAAAGGAAAAAGAAAGGAAGAACTTTTTTTATATGTCAAGTTCACTGAAATGAATGTCCAGTTCTTGTTAAGGCGACTAACCATCGTGCTGCCATGTATACTAGTGAGCAATAAAAAAAAAGAAAAAAAAAAAAACCCAAGCCAAAAACCTCATGGAAAAATATAACATAAACTTGTAAGAAAGTATTACCATCTTCTAAACTTAAAAAATAACAATATTCTCTTGCTGGCTGACCTTCATGTCTAATACAAATGCATTGTTTTTCAGCATATGTACCATGTTGATACTTTAATTTTGTGAAAAACAAAGGTGAATGATGAAGTCCCATGAACAAGTGAATCCCAGAGTCTTTCCGTGGCAGAAAGTGACTGAGGAGGGTGGTGGTAAGGGAGCATTCTGACGGTCACCGAGGATGATTCATTTCATCAGTGTGTGAAGTACTGGGAAATCTTCTTTTTAAATAAGCTGGGATTTATATCTTTTCACATAAAGCTAATCTGCTACCTTGAAGGAAGATAGTTAAATATTTGAAAGAGACTAAGCAACTTCCTTTTGGATTAGAATGTTCCTTACCTGGCCATGCTCTGTCCTAGCGCCAGGGCTAAACCAATGGCTGCAGAGGAAAGAGAAAACGAGTTAGCATGAGCCTAACGAAAAGCACACGCTTTCACACGATCTGCCTGCATGTGCTTTAAGAAATGTATTTGCCACCAGCAACACAGCCTTAAATATGCCTTATTTTAATGGATATTTCATGTAATTCTAGACTTACACCAATTTTGACAGAATTGTAAGAGTGCTCATAACCCAGTAATTTTCAATTTAATAAGCAAACTCAGTTAGAATTACATTTCCATTTAATTATGTTAACATAAACTGCTGGGACTGTATTCATTTTATGAATCAATTCTGGTTACAAAATCTTCAAATGCTATCATTTACCACAACTTAATTATAGCATCGTTACAACAAATTATGACCTTTGGATTGCTGGAGTTTTAAAAAACATTAAAAATACCAGAATAGTATATCCTTTGGCTATGCCCCCCGGAACAATCACACAAAGCCCCTGATGTGAATTCTGGAGCATCAGCTGATGGTACCTTGCTTGAACCTGTTCCTTTCATTATGACAACTTGGGGTCTGGCTGAGAACAAGTTTGACAATGTTCAAAATATACAAGTTGCTGCCCAGTTGACACGTTCCCTTGCCCTGCATGGCCCACCCACGTTGCTTCGGCTGCTCCTTGGATCCCCGGTAGGGACCTATCTGCAGATACCTTTTCAACGGGAGTTGTGATTAGCTGTGTGCCCAGCCCTTTGGCAGTCTTCTGGACCCAAACTATTCATAAACATCAAGGAATATGAACTTGAGAGAAACACTGTGGCAAATAAAGCACTAAAAGCCTACAGAGAATGATACCACTATTATTATTAACGCTATTTGTTTCGTCAAGAACAATAATATTGAGTACTTCTATTTACCAAGCACTCTTTTGACATATGACATGTATGATTTTCTATCTTCATGAAAACCTTACAAGGCTATTCTCGTGTTCCAGGTGCAGAAATGAGGTGTAGACATTAGGCTATTTGCCTGCGGTATGCATTCACCCTACCATACTGCAGAAGGACAAGACACTTACATTAAAAGGGCAGATTTCCTAAGACTTCTATGTAATCTCTAGCCTCTGTGTTCTAACACCTGGGAATAAACAGGCTCTACATTAATAGGATTTATCTATGCTCTTACTGGCACACTTTTCAAGCTTATAGACAGTGATGCTCCTTGGCAGGTCACATTCTACCTTGATGTGGAATAGACACTTTTGGTATCTGTTAATGACATCTGGATTAATTACCAACTAGAAACAAATTATTTGCTGCAGTTACCTAGATAATTTGACTACTATATTTCCCCCCTGCAACAGATTGTGCCTTTATGTGACCAATGTATGATGTACTAAATCATGATGTGTAAGTGATCCATTCAGAGCTCAAGATAGAACAAAGGATTTAATAGAACAAAAAAAAATCATTGATATGTTTTCAGATTACACATTTAAATTAACTTTTGAGAAACAACCACTCTGTATTTTAGTGTAGTATCAGAGAATATCCATAATCATCTGAAATGGAAAGGCTATCAAAGTATTTCTTCCTTTTCCAACTACTTATCTGTGTGAGGCTGGATTTTCTTCATATGCTTCAACCAAAATAGCATCTCATCCCAGGCTGAAAGTGGAAGCAGCAATGAATCTAAGCTGTCATCTATTAGGCCAGACATTAAAGTGATTTGTGCAAACAATGGCACATTCTCACTAATTTTTTGGGCTAAAAAGATCATTAATTTTCATTAAAATATGCTATTTATATTAACATGTCATGGGCTTACTACATATATATATGTGTATATATATATATATATATATATAATTTCTTTTTTAGAGAGAGAGACAGGGTGTGCATGTGCACACATGCATGTGTACGTGGGAGTGGGGGTTGGGAAGGGCAGATGGACAGGGAGGGAGAGAATCTTAACCAGGCTCCATGCTCAGAGTGAGGCCCAATGTGGGGCTCAATTTCATGACCCTGAGATCATGACCTGAGTTGAGATCCAAAGTTGGACACTTAACTGACTGAGCCACGCAGATGCCCTTGGGCTTACTATATTTTTGAAATAAATATGTAAAAACCTCAAATATTCTTTTTGTTACAAACTAAGTCTTCATCTAGCTAGTGCACTAGCCCAGTAAACGGCAGCACCAATCTTCCAGTGGACAACTAAATTCAGCTTGGACACCTTTTTCTTTCATATTCAAGTCATCAGCAAGTTACAACTTTTCTTGTACCTACTAGCTTTAATCCATTTATCATACTGCAGAGCTAGAGTGATGCTTCAAAGTTAAATTTTTGAGTATTTCGTTATTCACACCCTTGCCTCAAGCAAACAAAAAATAAACAAAAGCAAACTGAAGTCTGAAGTGGCTTTCCACAGCTTTTAGGAGAAAAAAAATCCCTAAATGGCCCACCAGGCAGTCCTTGCCTACCTTGCTCCTATCTCACTGAATACTCCTTCCTTCTCTGCTTGAGATTCTCTCCCTTCCCCTATGCCCCTTCCACTCATGCTCTCTCTTTCTGTCAAATAAATAAATAAATCTTTATTAAAAAAAGTTCTCTTTTAGAGTACTTTTAGCTCACTGTATAATAATGCATTAGTGTGTATGTAAGTACACATTTACGTGCGTGCTTACTGATGAATGTCTATTTTCCCAGTAGGCTGTGCCATGAGAACAGTGATGCTGTCTGTCTTGTTCATTATTGTAGATCTAGCACCTAGCACACAGTAGGACCTCACAGATATTTTCTGAATGGATGGATAAATGGATGACTTGAGATATATGGCGGAGTTTTAACAACTGGAAGCACCATATTATCCTATGAAATGAGAAGAATAACAGCACTGGCTTAGGTGGTCTTTAAGATTATTTTGGGTTCTCATGACCTGTGGACCAGATGACCAGGATGTAAAGATATTCCTCATTAATTTTTTCTACAAAACAAAAAGTCATTCTAAAACTATGCTCAAATTATGCTCAAGAGAGCCTTCACTTCATGTACTAAACTGCAAATGTAAACCCAGGAAGTAAAGCCTGGTGTGGATGCTAAATCATGGATTTTAGAATCAGAAAGATCTAAGTTTGAATACAGGCTCTGGCACTTACTAGTTAGGTGAACTGAGACAAATTACTTTTATTTTCTGAACGCTGGTGCAATACTGCGATTTATTTATAGGAATATTATGTATTTGGTTACTCAGATGATCAAAATGTATCTCATCCTCTTCCATGGTTCCTGGCTCTGGCTCCCAAGGCCCTTGGAATTTCCTAACTGTTGAGTCACAGATTGTTGTTATGTTATTGTTTGTTATGTTAATGAAGTGGCTTTTGGACACTACTTAAGGATGTGAGCTAGTTGCCAGGGGCACCAACTTTGTGATTAGGGGGTTGGATTTTTCAGTCCTAATCCTTGACAGCTAGGGAGCAGTAGAGGGCTGGAGGCTGAATCAATCCCCAGCGCCAATGATTTAATCAATCAGGCCTTTGTCATAGAGCCTCCATAAAAATTCAAAACGGCGAAGTTCAAAAAGTTTCCAGATAGGGGAACAGATGAAGATGTGGGGACAGTGGCGTACCTGGAGAGGACTTGAAAGCCCACAACCCCTTCTCCCATACCTGGTCTTATGCATCTCTTCCACCTGGCTGTTCCTGAGGTATATTCTTTTATAATAAACTGGTAACCTGGTAAGTAAAACATTTCTCTGAATTCTGTGAGCAAATTAAATAAACCCAAGGAGGGTGTTGTGGGGACCACTGACTTATAGCCAGTCAGTCAGAAATACAAGTAACCACGTGGACTTGCAATTGGTGTTGTGAGTTGGAAGCAGCTGTTGGAACCTCCAGTTTGTATCTGGTGGGTCAGAAGCACGAGTAACAGCCTGGGCTTCCCAGGGCATCTGGAGATGTGGAGGGCTAGGGGGCAGGACAGTCTCGCAGGACTCAACTCTTAACTTGTGCAATCTGATGCTATGTCTGGGTACTAGTGTCAAAACTGAGTGGAAGTAGGACAGCCAGCTGGTGTCCTCTCTTGTCATGAGGAAAAGCCAGTGTCAGAAATAAAGTGTTCTGTACGAGTGTTAAAGACACACAGGAGAGGAAAAAGCAGGAGGGACAAATCTGAGTTTTCCCATTACATTTGGCTTCTTCTTCATCTATGCAATCTAATTAATCCTACCTCTCTTCTCTTACAGTATTGGGAAGCTTAAACAAAAGTAAGAACCTGGCAAAGAATAGGTGTTTGAAATAAGTAATTTTCGGGATCCCTGGGTGGCGCAGCGGTTTGGCGCCTGCCTTTGGCCCAGGGCGCGATCCTGGAGACCCGGGATCGAATCCCACGTCGGGCTCCCGGTGCATGGAGCCTGCTTCTCCCTCTGCCTGTGTCTCTGTGCCTCTCTCTCTCTCTCTGTGTAACTATCATAAATAAATAAAAATTAAAAAAAAAATGTTTAAAAAAAAATTAAAAAAAAAAAAAGAAATAAGTAATTTTCTTCTCCTATAGTACATGGTGGAATAGAGTAACATGTGAACTTTTATTCTGTGAATTTTTGTAATAACTACCTATTTATTCCTAAATGTCAGTGGATACACCAGTGTTCATGCATAATATTTACAGGTTCCCCCAACAGTTTATAACATTTATCATACACAATAGGTGTTGAGTACATGGTTGTTGTTGTTGTTGTTGTTGTTTTTTAATTAACTTTTGGTTGAGTTAATTTGGGTTTGTGACTTTCCAAAAGTCAAATGTCTATAAAAAGGGATGTTATAACTGTTTCAGAGAAGCAGCAAAAACACTGAAGAGAGTGGTGCATATGAAATTACTCTGAAAAATACATGTTGTCCAAGTAAAGCATTATCATCAGGACCATCATCATCCTAAAATGTTTTATACCTAGTTTAATAATTTTTCTGTATTTTGTATAAGTAACTTGTAAAAATGTCTTAACATAAAGAAGAACTATTCTTATCCTCATTCCATAGCTAAAAATTAAGACACATGTAAGCTAAAATGACTTCCCAAGGGAATCACAATAAATCAGAGGAGGAAATTGATCTGGTATATTTTATTTATCTCAATCGGAAGTTAAAGCCACTTTTACTATAAAGCAATAGATGCTAAATTTCAAAGTATGAAAGTATTCCCAATGAACGAACCTTTAATCTAGGCAAATCTTGCTTTCAGCAAACTCGATATTTATACAAAAGATAAAATAAAGTGTAAATATTTGCTTTATAAAGGAATTCATCATAGGATTATAGGTAGTTACTCACTTGCATTTAAAATTAGTTTTGATTTACATATAATGGTTCAGGTAAATGTCCTATACTTTAAAATGAAATAAAAGTAAATATAAATATCATTTTAAAAAGTCAGTTAATATATCGTATTGACTCAATTTAAAGAGTTATCTCATAAGGGATTAGGAGAAAGGAAAAAATCCTGGAACCATTTAGGGTTAGTACAGAAAAGGAAGTAGAGTGAATACAAAGTAACTGCAAAAATGAAGCCTTCCATATTTTTAAAGAATACGTAGTTATATGTTAATTTTATTTTCTGCATTTTAATATTTGTATTTTCAGAAAGTCAACAGAGTAATTAAATGTGAATTTCAAAACTTAACATTGTTATTTCTTCTCAGAAATTAGATACAGATTTCTCTGCTTTAGTTGGATTGAGGTTCTTGTCACTTTTTGTGTACCTTCTATAATCATTTTATTTTTTTTATTTATTTTTTCTTCTATAATCATTTTAATGAATATTTCACTTACCTGGGCTAAATATTTTCTATTAAAACAGACCTAGCATATATTAACAACTGGACTATATATGCAACATATATATGATCATATACGATCATACAAAAATAAATATATGACTGGTACAATGTTAAGTATTATTTTATTAAAACAATCATGGTTTCAAAACTGAAATTCCTAAACATTATTGTGTTGGACCCTGTAAAATACTTTTTCCCTCTCTCATTAGAATCTGCTCTGAGGCCTGAAATTCTCTGCGGTAAAATTAAGTACTGTGGTATCAGACTGTTTTTGAGGTGACCTTCTAAAGCAAAACACATACTGACTTAGAAGAATCACAGTTTAACTGAATGAAAGTAGTACTTGTTGCTTACTTCCCAATTAGGAGTTGCTTAATGTTGTAATTTAATGACCATTTCTAGCCATTCTTTCAAGTCTGTCAATACAGTTTTGAGGTAAACTGCAGTTGAGATTGCAAAAAACCATGGTTAGTCTGTGATCTCCCTGTGTTTTTATGCAAGTGTCAGGAAGGGGATGTGTCTTTCTATCACTAGCCAGTAGTGGAACTGGATAACCTTGACCCCAGAGCCTAGGATTTGATGCATAAGGTATTGTGCTGTGTATTGTAAGAAACTTAAAGAACAAGACAAAGTCTCCAACCTTGGCAAACTCATGATCCATATTAAGGTGAATGAAGCATGTATATAGTACCAATATTCTAGAGAACAATGTGATAAATAATATAATCAAGTAGAAATAAAAACCCAAAGGGAGAATATAGAACATACAGGGAATGGCTGGTGGCACTTCTGTGGAAAACACCAAGGATTCCTTAAAGGATGTTGTGGCAGACACTGTACTGCCCTCTCGATGGCCCTGGAACTGCCTATAGTTTCACACTTCTGGTAATGTCAGTAAACTAAACTGCAATTTGTAGAACATTATACCATTTATTTGTAGAACATTCCATTACTTCTTCCTGAAAGCATTCTATACAGCACTGGTCTTCAATTATTTTTGCGTAAATGTTATCTGATGCAGTTATGAATATATCCTCCTCACATATTTTAGGGAGAAATCTAAAACTTTTCACCATAATTATTTAAATATTTACAAAATATCTGTTTTCTATAAGTTGTATATATTAGTATTTTAGAATAAAATCATGACACCACTCTCTTAAATATACACATTGGAATCCAAATATCATCACTGATTTGATATCCACCATCAATACATTTAAAAACAAAACAAAACAAAACACAATGAAGAAAGCATTTCTTTAACAGCTGAAAATTTACCTGGCTTATTTTTCTCTTCGAACTCTTTGAATTTCCAATATCACTGTTTCATAGAAGTTTAACCTAATGTAATATTTTTTTTATGTTTGAAAGCCTTTTATTAGTAACCTTGCCATATTCCTCTGCACAATATGTGTCTTATCTATCTATCTGTCTAATTTTCTTAAGTTTCTATGATCAGAAGACTAGAATTAATAAAGTATTCCGATGAATTTATTGGTCAGTCAACACTGATAACTACTGTTACTTGATAACAGTTTTTAAGGTCTGAAAAATTATCATTAGTATTTAATTAATGAAACTAGCATAAACATATTTTGATAGTTCTAAACATAAAATAATAACATTTTATTAGGAATGGCACCATAAACAACCGTTCCCTGAAACTAGTTGATGTAGCCATTGATGCGTATTACCCTTTAGCACCGATTCTATTCATACTTTTTAAATTTTATTTTTTTCAGTGCTTGGAAACCTTGTTCGCATAAATTGGTGTGCGGAAACAAAAAGAAATTTGGTTAGAGCAGCCATTAGATTATCAAACTCCTTCAGAGATTTATGCCAAAAATCACACAATGATTTTTAGATTATGGAGTATTTTTACCAATCTACCAGCTGCTGAAAACAAAGAACTAGAAACTACATAATTTGCAAAGGGCTTTGTGATTTGGTCATAAGATTCAATCTGTTAACATCAATATCAACATAATATCTGGAATGTCCCTCTATTTGGAACCCAAAATGATTTTATAGTGTGAAGCAATGTGCTAAAATAAGAGCAGGACTAGGGGCAGTGGGGAAGGGGGAGCGGGGAGGAGAGACTGTCTTTTTTTACCAAAGTAGAAGAAAGGCAATTGTGAAAAATACGAATCAGCAAAATAACCAGGGCTATTGATTTCGGAAAACATATATGCAACAGAATCTGGAAACTGACTCCCTTAAAACTCTTGGTGACCAAGATTCCCTTGGAAACTATTTGCATATCCTGAGGGTATGAATACCTTGTTTTTTCTATTATGAGACACTGAATGTGGCAGTAAGAGTCGGTTTTACGTATCTAACTTTATAATAGGAAACAGGTTGAATGAAAGTATGTATTAATTACCTGGGCAAGAAATTTGGGAAAGTATCTACCTAAAACCATGTCTAGACTTACCTTGAACACCGACTATATACCTTCTCCTGTTAAAGGAAATTTTTCATGTTTTCCAAATTTTCCATGTTAGGAAAATTTCAGATATTGGGTTTCCTCCTCAGGACAATGGAAGAGCCAAGCTGAAGCAAAATGTGTTTTTAAACTGTGTGTTTTTAAACTGACTAAAGAGGGGGATCCCTGGGTGGCTCAGCAGTTTAGCGCCTGCCTTTGGCCGAGGGCGTGATCCTGGAGTCCCGGGATTAAGTCCTACGTCAGGCTCCCTGCATGGAGCCTGCTTCTCCCTCTACCTGTGTCTCTGTGTCTCTCATGAATAAATAAATAAAATCTTTAAAAAATAAATAAATAAATAAATAAAAATAAACTGACTAGAGAAAGAGGCTAGTTCCTAGAAGAGAACTAACAGGTAACTCAACTGGGGCTGCATGTGTGTGTATGTGTGCGTAGTGCAAAGCATGCACTTATTTGTGTAAAACAAAATACCCATAATGCTGTTCCTATGGTATCTTCCAAAAAGAAACTTGTAGAATGAGGCCACCAAGGCACCTTCTTCCTTTACTCTACCTAGGTAAGGAGGCAGGCCTAGGGAAAAGGATGAAAACACAGATTGGCAAAAAGAGGCACTTTCGGTCTATAGATTACAATTCAAGTTTAACTTTTTCCACTGCAGGTGGGAAAATCAGGTTTGGAACTCTTATATAGAAGCAGGTAGTGGCATGGAAGCTAGACTGAGCAGGGATATGATTACCATGACCAGGCTCTGGTCTAGATCGTCCTCAGAGTGCCTCTCTGTAGGATTTCTCTGACGCAGTGAACTCTGACTAGAGGTTTCTTAAAGACCTGTACCTACCCTCTGGAGGTCATTTTTTCACATGGTCTCAGGGAGAAGTCTTTAAGCTAAAAGCTAAGTCAGGATGTAGGAGAAACATCAAGGCCTGTAGCATTTCCAGGCAAGGAATTGCAACCGTAAACACAACAGAAACCTACTACATTTTTGAAGGAACCCTAATGCCTAAGTAAAGAACCTGGCCACTTGTGACATTAGTCTGTGACTTTAAACTCCTGCTGATGTTCACTAATCAGAAAGGGGCTGCTAGGGAGGAAGATGGTGACAGAGGAGGCTATTGAACTTCCTCTTTCCACGGACACACCAATTGCACAACTCCACATGGAACAATTTTCTCTGAGAGAAATCCAGAAACTAGTTGAGTGACTCCTACATGTCAGGCAGATGAGAAAAAACCCACACTGAAGTGGGTATGAAGGCTGAGACATGCTCTTACCCTAAATCCCATCCCTGGCACTAAGCCATACACTCAGGAGGAAACTCCAAATTCCCAACCTCTCCCTGAGGAGCAAAGGGTTTAGAACGCACACCTAGTGTCCCAACTTTTAAGACTCCCACCATGGAATAGGGCCCCAAAACATCTAGTTCTGAGAGCCAATGGGATCTGTGTCCATGAGACCCATAGGACTATAGAGAGCAAAGAAGCAGTTCTTTTTTTTTTAATATATTTTTAAAATTATTTATTTATTTATGATAGTCACAGAGAGAGAGAGAGAGAGGCAGAGACATAGGCAGAGGGAGAAGCAGGCTCCATGCACCGGGAGCCCGACGTGGGATTCGATCCCGGGTCTCCAGGATCGCGCCCTGGGCCAAAGGCAGGTGCCAAAACGCTGCGCCATCCAGGGATCCCAAGAAGCTGTTCTTAATGGGCACACCAGCATCTATCAGAGCAAAAGCAGTTCTAAGAGGAAAGTTTACAGTGATAAAAGCCTATATTGGGGGAAAAAAAGACCCCAAATAAACAACCTTACACCCCCAAGGAACTATAAATAAGAAAAGAAACTAAGCCCGAAGCTGGCAAAAAGAAGGAAATACCAAAGATTAGAGTGGAAATGAATGAAACAGAGAGAAAAGACAATGTAACTGATAAATGAAATTAAAGCTAGATTTTGTAAAGATAGAACAGACAAAGCTTTAGGTAGACAAAAAAGAAAAAAAAAGAAATCTCAAATAAAATTAGAAATGAGAAGTCATTACAACTGATAATACAGAAATACTAAGGATCATAAGAAATGACTGTAAAAAATTACAGGTCATTATATTAGATTATATAGAGATGGATAAATTCCTAGAAATACAGTTTACCAATTTCTAATAGTAAGTAGAAAATCTGAACAGACCAATTTCTATTAAGGAGATTGAAGCAGTAATCAAAAATCTCCCAACAAAGAAAAGTCCAGAACCATATGACCTTACTGGTGAATTCTACCAAACATTTTTTTTTTAAAGATTTTATTTATTTATTCATGAGAGACAGAGAGGGAGAGAGGCAGAGACACAGGCAGAGGGGGAAGCAGGCTCCATGTAGGGAGCCTGATGCGGCACTCGATCCCGGGACTCCAGGATCGTGCCCTGAGCTGAAGGCAGCGCTAAATCACTGAGCCACCCAGGGATCCCTGAATTCTACCAAACATTTAAAGAAGAATTCATAGACAGTCATTGTAGTACAACGAGCTCCACAAAGACAGGTCAGGGGTGAGTGAGAGAGAGCCAGACAGGCAGTGGGTGACTCTGTGCCTCACTGAAGAAGAATAAGTAAACATGGGGGAAGAAGACCACATGAAGCTAAGGGGCAAAATTTCTTTTTTTTTTTTTTTGCAAAATTTCATCATATCCATTCCTCCTGCAAACTTTCCAGGAGAAGCACAAGAAGAAGCATCCAGATGCTTCAGTTAACTTCTCAGAGTTCTAAGAAGTGCTCAGAGAGGAAAAGAAAAAAAAAAATGGGGCACCCTGGTGACTCAGTTAAGTGTCCTACTCTTGGTTTCAGCTCCGGTCATGATCTCAATGTCAAGAGATTGACTCCCCAAATCAGGCTCTGCACTCAGCGTAGAGTCTGCTTGAGATTCTTCCCCCCCTGCATACCTCCCCCTACTTGTACATGCACTCTCTTTCTCTCTCTCTACAATAAATAAAATCTTTTTTTTAAAAAAAAAGAAGAAAGAAAAGAAAAAAAAAAAAAAAAACTGAAGACATGGTAAAGGTGGATAAGGCCCATGAGGAAAGAAAAATGAAAACTGGTATCTCTCCTAAACGGGAAACCAAGAGAAATTCAAGGATCACAAATGCCCCCAAGAGGAGTCTTCTGGCTTTTTTCTTATTTTGCTCTGAGTATCACCCCCAAATCAGCATCCCAGCCTATCCATTGGTGATGTTGTGAAGAAATGGGGAGAGATGTGCAATCACTCTGCAGCGGATGACAAGCAGCTTTATGAAGAAAGCTGCTAAGCTGAAGAAAGGTACAAAAAGGAGACTGCTGCATACCAAGCTACAGGAGAGCCTGATGGGCTAAAAAAGGGAGTCGTCAAGGCTGAAAAATAAACAAGAAAAAGATGAAGAGGAGGAAGATGAAGAGGATGAAGAGGAAAATGATAATGATGAATAAGTTGGTTGTAGCACAGGTTTTTTTCTTTTTTTCTTGTTTATAAAGCATTTAAACCCCATATACACGACTCATTTCTTTTAAAGATAAAAAATGTAAGCCTGTGTAAGTCATGGTTTTAAGTTGTACAGTGTCTTTTTATTTTTTATTTTTTGGTATAGTTAACACACTAACAAATGTGTCTTTAGATAGCCTTGTCCTGGTGGTATTTTCAGTAGCCACTAACCTTGCCTAGTACAGTATGGGGATTGTAAATTGGCATGGAAATTTAGAGCAGGTTCTTTTTTTTTTTTTTTTTTTCATTTTATTTATTTATTCATGAGAGACACAGAGGCATAGGCAGAGAGAGAGGCATAGGGAGCCTGGTGCAGAACTCAATCCCAGGACCCTGGGATCAGGACCTGAGGCAAAGGCAGATGTTCAACCTCTGAGCTACCCAGGTTTCCCTAGAGCAGGTTCTCATGGTGCACGCCATGAATTAGTTATATGGTACTGTCAGGAACCATAGGTACATAGTTATACGGTACTTAGGAACTGTTAGGTACAACAGGAATGGTACTGTTCACAACTTCTCTTGTCTCTGAAGCAGCTAATAGAAAATAATTGTTCTTTTAACTCAATACAACTCAGTAGTTGCAAAAAGAAAAAAAAAAAACCTGCACCTTGTTTTGTTGACATTCTAATGCCTCTAAGCAAATACAATTTTTTAAGTTGAAAATAAAAAAGGACTAATACAATATGCTTCTCAAATCTTCCAAAAAATAAAAAAAGGAGGCAATACTTCCACACAGTAGCATTGTGAGATCAGCATTATATTATATAAAAGCCAAGTAAAGACTCTACAAAAAAAAAATTATAGGCCAATATCCCTGATGAATATAGATGCAAAAATCTTCAACAAAAAATATCAGCAAACCAAAATCATTAAAAGGATCATACATAATGATTAAGTGGAATTTATTCCAGGGGTGCAAGGATGGTTTTTAACATCTACAAATCAATAAGTGTGACATGTTATATTAACAAAAAGGATAAATACCATATGATTATCTCAATGGATGCAGAAAAAACATCTGACAAAATTCAATATCCTTTCATAAAATCTCTCAACAAATTGGTTATAGAAGGAATGTACCTTAGCATAGCAAAGGCAATATATATGACACATCAGAAAGGAAAAAGTAAAATCATATCTGTTTGATATATAAATAGAAAACCCTAAAAACTCTACCAAAAAGATGTTAGAACTAATAAACAAAATCAGCAAAGTTGCAGAATACAAAATCAAGATTCATACATCATTTTTTTCTACAACAAACTACTAGAAAGAAAAATTATAAGAATAATTCCATATGTAATAGCATCAAAAAGAACAAAATATTTAGAAATAAATTTAATGAAGGTGGTAAAATAAAACATCTACACTGAAAACTATAAAATATTAAAGAAGGAAATGGAAGAAGACACAAATAAATGGAAATATTTTATATGTTCATGGACTGGAAAAATTAATATTGCTACCATGCCCATACTACCCAAATTGATCCACAGGCTCAATGCAATCACAAAAATTCCAATGTCAGTTTTCACATAAACAGAATAATGCTAAAATTTGTATGAGCCACAAAAGACCCCAAATAACCAAAGCAGTCTTGATAGGGAATAAATCTAGAGGCATTACACTTTTGGGTTTCAAACAACATTAAAAAGCCATAGTCATCGAAACAGTATGTAACTGGCTAAAAACAGACACAAAAATCAATGGAACAGAACAGAGAGCCCAGAAATAAACCCATGCATATATAGTCAATTATTCTGACAAAGGTGTCAAGCATATACACTGGGGAAGGACAGTTTGTTCAATAAGTGGTTTGGGAAAACTAAACAGCCAACTTGCAAAAGAATGAAACTGGAGCCCTATCATATACGATACACAAATACCAACCTAAAATGGATTAGAGTTGAACACAAGATTTGAAACCTAAGAGTCCTAGAAGAAAACATAGTAAGTAAGCTCCTTGACATTGATCCTGGCAATGATGTTCTTTTGGATTTGACACCAAAGCACAGGCAACAAAAGCAAAAATAAACAGGTGGGACTACATTTTTTTTTTTTTTTTCAGGTGGGACTACATTTAACTAAAATGTTTCTGCACAGCAAAAGAAACCATTGACAAGATAAAAAAGCAGCACCAGGGGGGCAGCCCAGGTGGCTCAGCGGTTTAGCGCCGCCTTCAGCCAAGGGCCTGATCCTGGGGACCCAGGATCCAGTCCTACGTCGGGCTCCCTGCATGGAGCCTGCTTCTCCCTCTGTTTGTGTCTCTGCGCCTCTCTCTCTCTCTATGTCTCTCATGCATAAATAAATAAAATCTCAAAAAAAAAAAAAAGCAACCTATGGAATGTAAGAAAATATTTGCAGACCACATATCTGATAAGGGGCTAATATCCAGAAGATACAGGATACTTGTACAACTCAATAGCAAAGATCTAATAATATAATCAAAAGATGAGCAAAGGAGTAGATATTATTCCAAATATTTGCAAGAACAAAATCCCAAGCTAATGAGGACAGTGAAGTAGAGATCATATTCAGAGAAAAGAGGCAGACCAGAGAGCTGGACCATAATCTATAAGGGAGAGAGAATGATAAGGTGGAAAGGTAATGGGAGCCAGATTGTGGAGAGTGTTTAATAATATGCTAACAAGGTTTCTCCACTGTTAAGAGGCAGTACTGGGGCTTATAAATAGGGAAATAAAAGAATTGGAACTGAACGTAAGTAGTAGAAGTAAGTAGCATGTACTCAAATAGTGAGAAAACAGAGACAGAAAGATTCACTAGGATCCTATAGCAATGTAACAGGTAACAGAGCTTATTTCAAATAATGGAGCAGGAAGTAGAAAAGATGAGGAAGAGACTGGACTGAACCAGCGGCATGTAGGGTGTAAGGTAGTAAAGTGACTCTATTTTATTGGTGAGTGTGGATAGAATGGTAATCAAACACATTGGGGTAACGTAGGGAACTCTAAAAATAGTGACATCTGAGTTCCCATCCTAGAAAATCTTATTTAATTGACTAACAACCATTGGGGAGATGTATGGAAGGGATGTCAGGAGAATACAATGGGGGTCATACTTGCTAATTTGAGAAGTAATATTCAGTTGACATTATCCAATTTGTTACATTTTAAATTCACAGTTTCATGTTTTCATTCACTCAATAACTACTCGCTGTCGAGGGGGCCCTCTTAGCATAGGAGGACTACAGATCTGTCTGCCCTCAGAGTGTTTACAATCATTATCAAATGAAATTTTTGGTTTAAAAACGTCTCTACGTCTACTTGCTAGAATTCTTGATTCGTGTCAAAACAAAACATTAAAAAGAAAATATACAAGTCTTTTGGTTGTCAGTCTGAGTAATAAAAGCTTCACTCTTTTTTGCTTTTTGTCTGAGAAACAATAGAGAAAAAGTCTTATAGGATAATAAAAAGGAATGAAATAGACTATTAAAAGGGAATATTATGATATTATAATCTATAAAATAAATAACGTGGAAAATAATCTATGAATAATATTTTATATTATATAAATTCTGTTAATAATCTATATAAAATAAGCTATAGATGAAAAATAATTTGTTTTACATTGGTTAAGGAATGGGTTTACAAGCCAGGATCTAATGGATCCTAATAGGACTGCTCGCCAGAGGAAAATTCATTCAATCATTAATTCATGTCTTTCCACATTTTTACAGCCTTTTTTCAAGTTCAACCAATTTCACAGGAGACATGGTATTGACTCAAAATATATAACTTTTCAAATTCTTCCAGTAAAGACAAATAGAATTAGCACCTAGGAATTCACCCAATAATTCACCAAAATTAAGCTCAGTCGCTTAATTTTTGGAATTACTCCTAGTAAATTAAACTCTCCTTTCCATTGATAAATGAAAATACATCCTGGTCCCTTCACAGCTCATGCTGGGCAGAAGCAGAGAGCAGAGAAATATTGAGTTAAATAGTCACTTCTGCATTTTAGTGCTTTAGAAAGAGTGAGGAGGAAGGGAGAGAGGAAGGATGATGAGGAGGAGAACTTGATGCTACTTAATATAATGAAAATGTAGAAATTCAAATTCTGTCACAAATAAAAAGAATGACCGTATTAAAAAATCTTTATTGACATTCCTGCCACAGGTTGAAATGGGTCCTGCACAACAGTCAATGGGATAAGGTCTTTTTCTCAAGAGAAGTACAAAATGAAACTACTTTACTAGCAATTGCTATCGATTTTCCACAAGAAGGATGGAGACCATCCCAACAAGATTATACAAATCAGTGCATACTCACTCATGGTGATGAGAATCTGGGGAAAAGTGAACCATCCTCTTGTTACTGACAGGGCCAGGGGTGCTCACCTGAAATGAGAGTTGAAACAAAAATATCACAGATGAGTTTCTAAAAACAAAAACAAAAACAAAAATGATTGTGAATAATAGGGTCATTTCCATTCGAGGGCTTCCCATCTAAAATAGAGAATAAAATATTAATTCTCAAAAGCTAAACAACATTGCATGTAAGAACGGCCTCTTGTTTCGCTTTAGTGTGGTTCCTCTGCTGGAATTTTAAGGCTATTTTAAAAGTACCTTCATAATAATAGTAGTAATAAAAAAGTTTCTTAAGAACTAGATCACCGACTCTTGTCGGCTCAATTGTGCATATATTTAATCATATGTGAAAAAAAGAGGCTCAATTAGTGTTGAGCAAGCAATATTTCCAAAAACCAATTAACCAAAGTTAATTTCTACATACAAACATGTTTTATAATGTGCACTTCTTAAATGCATACAAAAACTCAAGTTAAGGAAGTAGTCATGAGTCCTTTTCATAGTTTCCCCATGAAGTCAGGAATAATCTGTGTATTTATATAGAACAATATGTAAGAACTAAAAGAAGAATATTTTATTCCTCTGTTTCTAAATAAAATTAAAATCGATAAGGAACTAAAGGCTCAACATGTTTTTCATAATGTGGGTTACTCTCATTAACAAAACACTCAAAACTTTGATTTTATGGAGAGTTCTCAAAAGGGAACATAAGCAGCACCACGCAGGAATGAATCTACAATCCCAGTCAACAAGGCATATCTTACAACAAAGGGTCATAAGTTACATAATAATAATAATAATAATACCCCTCCACAATTATAAAGTGCCACTTAAAGTATACAATCAATAAAAAGGCACGAGGAGGCAGAAAAATGCCTATGTAAAAACACCTAACATCTGCAAAAAATTATTTATTCTTTTATCACTTGGGTAACAAAGATGCCAGCACATGCTCTGAAACTCCAAGAAATGCAAATATTGCAAATGTGCACAGATGATGACATTAATAACCCTATGGTTTGGGCACCACAGGTAAACATGTGGCCCAACTCCAGGACTACATCCTGCATTCATCTCAAAATGAGGTTTTCATGCTATTCCGGTGGGTATCCCAGGAATACAGTAATCCATTTTCTACACTGTGGCTATGAGAAAAGCCGACTGTGCCTATGTCATGCTTTGTTAGAGGTTCATGATCACATTATCTCATGGTGGACCTGACACTTTTATTCAGTTTACAGTATGTTCTATGTACAGGCAACTTATTTCCTTTGCCAGGGCTGCTGACAACCTTTTCCACACTATATTAATCTTGTTTACTGACTTTATCTTGGTACAAATATCAGAAAACTGAACTTTTTATCTCAGAGAAAGAATAAACAACGTGTTGACAGAAGCAGAAGCTATTTTCAGGGCTAAAATTGCTTGTTTACCTGAAGCTATACTTATGGAAAAATGTTTAAGTCTTGCTCTGGCTTGAAATACATAATCTGAAATTTAATAAATGAAGAAATTTCACATACACCCATGTGATAAATTGCCTGATGAAAACAATGCAACTGAATACAATAAAACAGAATTTCTAACTAATTTATCCCACAATACAAATGTAAGCTTTCAATCTAGTCAGAAATAATCATACTACGTATTTCTCAGAAATCATATGTGTATAAACTGTAAGCTCAATTCAATTGCTGCAGATAACTCACAAAAGATTTACAGTATGAAAGGTAGAAATTTAAATAACTTTACAAATTTACATAGTATGTGGCCCTTTTTTTAAAAAAAGAGGGGTGAATGCCCTTTATTGTTATTTCAAGTCAAATTTTGTTTTACTTTCGAAGGCATGCCAACAGTCATTATTTAGAATTTTTGTAAATGAAATTATGCAACACTGAGGTCCATGCATGATGATCTTCTCAGGGTTCATGTCACTGATCTCTGCCTCAGGAGTAAAATGTTTTTACTCCGGGAACCTTTTGCAACTTTGTGACTAGAAACCCCATACTGAAAATCTGAGAATAAAATCTTAATACAGAATTCAGCCCATGGAAAGCAGTATTATATTGAAGTTACAGTGTGTTTTAAACGTGGAAGCATGGATTATTAGGCGATGATTCAAAGTATTATAAGTATCAAGAAACACTGTTATAAAAATTTATAATTTAGGGTTAGATAATAATCTTCATAAAAATAAATGAAACGATTTTAAACATCACATCAAAGTTATAATTTCTAGTTAACAAGTAGGGTGATTATTTTATTTTCTGAAAAATAGTGGCTTCCAGTTATACCAGAAATGTCTTAGAAAGAAAGAACACATTTAAAAACATCTCTTTAAAATATCCAATAAAATATTCACACAGTAAAGTTTGTTAGAAAAAGCAGATTTTATTCCACAAGATTAGATAGGGAACAGGTATTCTGTTGTTAAGACTCTGGAGACATTTATGTAATTAGCCAATATTTGCTGATGACAGTCTTAGACATCACACTATATGCCCAGAATTCTTATAATTCATTTTTAAATGTCACTACATCAATAGAGACTACAGTCCTAACTACAGTAGGTATAGTTCTTCTCATTACCTATGTTTGTTACTCAAATTAGTAAATTAAAAAAAGAGATAACGCAACCTAGAAAGGAAGGGATGGTCTCTACATAACAAAGCATTTGCTGACTTCTGGCCTTTGTGGATTGTGAAACAAAATGTAAAGTTAAAAGATCACGTGGGCCTTAGTTTTTGCTATTGTTATTTACAATCAAGTGACCAACCTCAGAAAACAGGAATGTGATAGTGACAGACAAACACTGAGTAAGAGCTGTACAAGTAAGTACCACTGTGGAAATTCAGAAGGCCATTAAGAATACATGGGACAGGGCAGCCCTAGTGGCGCAGCGGTTTAGCGCCGCCTGCAGCCTGGGGCGTGATCCTGGAGACCCGGGATCGAGTCCCATGGCAGGCTCCCTGCATGGAGCCTGCTTCTCCCTCTGCCTGTGTCTCTGCCTCTGTCCCTCTCTCTCTGTGTCTCTATGAATAAATAAGTAAAATCTTAAAAAAAATGAAAGGGCCCAATAAATTTAGCCCACAATTAAAAAAAAAAAAGAATATATGGGACATTTAGCTAAACGACATCAATGACAACATATCTATTCTCTCCATTTCATTAAATACATTAAAACAATTTCTTATCCTATCACTGATTTATTGATACCAATTTCATAACTTTCCTCAAAAGATAAACAGAACACAACCCATCCCATTCTTCTACAATTACATAACTGAAAAAATTACTTCCCAAATCAGGTAAGCATATGTGAGACACAACGGTCTTATAGGATTAATGCAAAGCTCGATCAGTATGGAGGATATCCTACTCATATTTTCAAGGATTAAGAGTCCTTCTGTAAATGAATGAAGTGCTATGTCCCCACGTAAGCACACGGAGCCATTCCTCCTTCTCTCCCTCTAATATAGTTATTCTCCTTCAACTTTGCTCTTATTTACAAGAACATTTTATTTGCTTTCCAAATGCTATTCTGCTTCAGTGCCCACACTGACAAATACTTAGGGTGGCAGGCTGCCATTCGAAAGAAGGCCTTTCAATTTTGTGAGGACTGGTCAATCAAATCCACCCGGCCTCCAGGCTACAGGGAGACATTGTATGAGCCTCCTCACCAGTGTGTCAACACCCGGAAGTTTTCTGCTTCTCTAAGGACCAGTATTAATTTGACTCAACTTCTCTGAAATAAAAAACAAGCCCTTAAAGTTTAGCAGGCTCTGCATGCAGGCCCCCTGGTACATTCAACAAATGTGTCAGTCAAATATATGTGACAGATATTAAGGAAAACAACTCCATGAAACCAGGCTTAAAAATAGGACTTGAAACCCTGGGGGTAGGAAGTAAGGGAAGGAGAGCAAAGACATGGGAGGGAATTTATTATAGTTGCTCGTCTACACATTTATCTTCATTAAAAAACAATCATAAGAAAATAATACCCTAAAAGTTTTGCAGTAACCGATCCTAATTAATAGCTGTTAAAATGCATGTATAAAATGTTCATCTTTTAACCCCATACAGAAAAATAAACAAAAAGATTCTCCAAAAGTATTTCAAATGAGTTTTATATCGGTGTTCTAAAAAGTTCTCTTACAAGATAGGTGGAGAATGAATAAAATATTTCATTGTGTCATCTATTCTGATATATATTACAGAGTGGTCACAATTCACAAAAGGCACAATCTATTTGGGGAAAGAAAACATTCAAGAAGATAACACTAGAATTACTTTTAAAACAACGTACAAAAAAATAAAAATTACTTTAGAATTACTTTTAAAGCAATACAAAAATGACAATTCAGGTAGCATAAATGGATATCATTTATAAGATTAAAGGGAAACAAAGTAGTTATCTGATTTAAGAGGAATAAGGGTAAAAAAAATCACCTGTGAGAAGGGAGTTGTATGCAATTATCTCTCCCTGCTCCAATCCATCTTACCAACTTGCCAAATTCAACTTTCTAAATCGCTGCTTTTCACATGTCAGTTTTCTCATTTCCAGAGCCATCCATAGCTCTATGCTGAAAGTAAAATTAAAACTAATGAGAAATGCATTCAAAGCCCTCTCTAATCTGATCCTTACTTTCCAGTGTGATCCTTCTCAGGTTGTAACTGACTATTTTCTATGTTTGAAACCCAAAACTGCTCTACTTGATACAGTTCAACAAATATTTACCTACTATGTATGTAAAATTAGGCTTATATTTACTATATTAGTGGTACATAGTTCCCATTCTGTTGGCTTAACTTCGATATACTGTCCCACTGAGTCATCTTTTTGATGTCATGATAAAGTCCTTAGTTTAAGGAGCCTTTCATTCCAAGGTGTTTTGTTTTGTTGTTGTTTTTTTTTAAGAATAGAGAAAAAAATCAGCGAATGATTCATGTGCTAATTCATATTTTACCTTCATTTGTTTAGATTTATATTAAAGTAAAATGTCTATTTATACAGTAGACCAGCCCCAATCCTCTTTACTGGCTACAAGAAACTAAAAAATAGTAGGTACATGAAGAATGCCTGATGTGTGCTTGGGAATGTGTTGGATAGGAGGGAGAGGTCACTATACATCTTTTACCTATCAGGAGTTTTAGCTTCAGACAATGCCCTCCCAGAAGGAAGACTCAGGAGGGAAGATGATCCATTTCTGAGGACAATGGAGTTACCTGAGTTGTACTAAATGACTAAATCAAGTAATTTATACACTATTACTTGATTCTCCAAATAAGAAAATGCCTTTAGAATCTTGCCAAATGTAATAACATTACAGAAAGATGTACTGCTTTTCATTTTAAAATTTACCAACATTCACAAACAATCTTACTCTTAATCAACAGATCTCACACTGGAAGATTATTAAGGGGGAACACCTCTTATTAGGATCAATGTGTCATCTACTATTCATAGCCTTCATGTTAGCTGGATGATATTGTAGTGGATATAACCCCATGCATGAATCTGATGATTTTACCTGGTTCTCAAGGTATCGTTCCATTATATTTTTAGTGATTTTTAATCCTTCTTGGAAGGATGTAAACATGAATAAATGAGCAAAGAAAGTGTGATAATGACCACTGTGACACATCAAGAGATAATATAGTTGGTAGAAATATTGCTATTATTTATGATAATGACTCTCCTAAACTTTATAACTCTTGCCTGCTTGTAAGATGTTTTCACAGGCAAGGTGGATAGAGTGAGTAAGCATCATTATTCTCAAATTTCAGATGAGACACACACACTGGATCACAAAGACTAAAGAGAGCTAACTCTGAACCTAAATTGTCTTATTCACAACCTACTACTTCTTTCCCTACAGGACTACCAAAGGAGACAATACACCAGAATAAGTGTTTTCTCTATTTGAGGATTTGCTGCAGGAGATGCTTGCCTGAATCTAGAATCTACTCTTGGAAAACCTTCAGCCTGGATGATGCTCTGGTCCTCACACGTAACTTCAGGGAAACCTATGGGGCTATTTTAGATAATAGGCAAGGAAGAGCACAGTGGTCCAAATAGAGCTCTTAGCACATGTTATAATTGATTAACAGGAATAAGAAATAGCCCTACTATACCAGGCATCACAACCAAGGGGGTAAAAAATTTAAAAACTATACCAGAGCCGGGTAAGCATTCCGTGATGACAATATGCGAAAGAACTTGGAAAATTAGAGAACGCAGGTATCTATGCGTTCTTGGAAACTTGGAAAAATTAGAGAACGCAGGTATTTTTTCTTTCAAAAGCAGGTATCAATGTAAATGTGAGATTACACCTTCAAACCAAGAGGGTTTTACAAAGAATCAAAAAATCAGGGGAAAATTAGAGAACGCAGGTATTTTTTCTTTCAAAAGCAGGTATCAATGTAAATGTGAGATTACACCTTCAAACCAAGAAGGTTTTACAAAGAATCAAAAAATCAGGGGAAATAAAGCACAGAGGAGCACAAGGCTTGCCTTTCAATTGCGGATTAGCCTTCCTAGCAGGAATCCGTATATGTCAAAGGGAAGATGCCAACCTTTCAGCTGCCAGGATCACATGAAGTAGTGAATGAAGACAGACTTTGGATAATCTGCAAGTAAGCTCGACACATGTTCAAGGAACAGCAGCAAATACAGTTCTTTAAAAGAATTGTCAAAATGCGAATTATACTAAACTGATGAAGGATTAGAAATATGTATGCATACATATATGTATATATATGACAACAATGGCAACTGTTAGGTTTTTAATTTAAAACTAAGCAATGTAATTATTTCAAACCTTACTTTAAAGTTTTTCTTTCCCTAGTTAAAATTAAGTCAGCATTAATAATTAAGAATTTAGAATGATTGGCCTATTAGAATAATAATACTTCTAATTATTAAGTGCATAAATTCTCATTTCTGGTATACACTAATAATGAATGATCTAAATGCTTTAATAGAAAAGATTAATCACTACATAATTAAAAAACAAATACAGCAACAACTTTTTTTTCATACTGCTCCATGGTAATAATTTTTTTTTTTTGAGTAAGAAACTAAAAATTAACCAGCTTGGAATGACGGCCAATAGTGATTAAAGGAGTTTCACTTTGCCGTCCAGTTTAGTAGCAAGCTGTGAGTGGCCTCTGCTGGCTGACCAAAGGCTTCCTAAATCATTCATTTATGATGTTTGCAATGTTATGGGCTTCAGAAAAATAAGGATATGCCCACATATATTTATACGAAATCCACTGTGAATTAAGACCAGCTTTTTATAAAAGTAAAGGGCAAATAATAAACAAAATGTACATAAGATGGTCTAAAAAAACTTTATAATTTCATCCCAGTTCAACACATTTAGATTATACTCATTATCTTTATACATCTTCTAAAATTTTATAATATATGCCTTGATAGTATATGGATTATTTTATTCAATTCATTTTGAGCAATCATATCTACATTTAATAACAATTATTTTCTTGAGTTTCATTACACGCACCTGCATACACAAGTAAACTTTTTCTCAAAATTTAGTGTATGTTTAGGTTTGCTTACTGACTTTGCAGGGAAATACAAAGAAAGACTGAATAAAAAATCCTTTAGAGAATTAGATTTTTTTTAAAAAAAGCATTAACACATTTTATATAATAGTTAATGAAGATACTGTCCTGGAAATGTAGTAAGTGAAGCAATTTTCAAGATTTCTGTATTATTGCACCTATGTTTGGGTACAAGTAATTTTAAATTCAAAACTTAAAATTGCAATCAAGAAGTTGAACCTTCGTAGTATCAAGTAATGTTAATTCAGTGATCATAATAGAAAAGAAAAAAAAAACTGTTTCCAATTTTGCTCAGTAGCTTTCTAGTAATAAAAATCCACTACGACAGAATTTATGATTTTTTATTTATCTATTTAAATTTACAATTATATATGATTCACTTCATACTCTCTACCCTATCTATCCACTTAAAATATACCCCATTAAAAATTATTATCAAATATGCCTAATGATGTCAAAAGGTGACTACATTTATTTTTAAAAAGTTATTGTTCTCACATGTGACAATATTTCAGTGTATTTCAACCCTCATTTCAGAATTCAGTCCCATTATCTTGCCTGCTCAAAATTGTTCACAGGGTTAGCTAGCTGACATATAAGATAACCCTCCATCTCACTAGACACCGCTGGGATATGACACACTGACCCACAGTAAGCCCTTATTATTAGCCTGAAATATATAGCACGTAATGTAGCTCCTGCCAGGGAATTTGTTTATAAAAATCCTTTTATCTCTCTGGACATTCAAAATGCTCTTAAAAGTAATGTTCAACTGTTTAAAGGAATTTCAGACAATAAATAAAAATTCTAATGGGTGCTTTGAAGTCTCCCCTCTTGTCTCCTACTATTCTGCAGAAGTTAAAAAAAAAAAAGGCATCACATATACAGAAAATAGAAGCTAGATAGTGTTTCCTCTTTGGAGCTTAGCTTATACAGAGTCTATTATATGAAGGATAGAACTAAAACAAAAAGAAGACTCAACAGTTCTCATTCCTAGTGAGAATTACAACATATTGAAAAGCTTGGTTCATAAGAAATTAATTTTTTTTGTAGTTAAAGGAAGTCAGGGGGTAACACAGCAGTAAAGATAATTATGATATTCAGCAAACACAACTGGCAACGTAAAAAATTATTAAGATGGCTTTTTGGATGGAAATTCTATCATGTACATTAAAAATTACTTTAAAATATAAGCAGACTAAGAAAACATTTAGGTGCTTAGTTATAAATTACTTAAACTAGACTTAAAACACTTGATCAACATTTCAGTAGTTAAAATTATTCTGTTTCTGTATTATTGGATAATTTATCACAATATTGATAGCTGTGCATATACCTTTTTGAATTGTGTATTTTTCTTTTTCTAAATGTTTTTATAAACTCATCAATTTCTTTCCACCGTAAGTTGACAGTGATGCTGTATGCAATCTTAATTTACATAGAGAAAAAAATACAGCTGGTTTTGATGTTTAAAAGATTGTTTCTAAGAATCTCAAGGATATACTGATGCTAATTTATGATAAAAATGCTAATAGTCTCCACATTTTAAAACTGATTATCTTAATATGGTTTATAGTTGGCAAATAAAACACTTAAGATACTATATTCAATAAGGTGTTCTCCTAAAGCAAACATGCAGGCAAACACTCAATAACCTGTAATGTATTTCAAGACCTGATGATCTTACTATAAACTGCACTAAAATCTTCCTATAACTTCAAAAACAAAAAACAAAAAACAAAAAACAACAACTTGAGAGGGAAAGAGACAGCAAGTATAATCATATGCAAACTAGCCCCTAGGTATAAATTATGCAAACTATTCCCTAAGGTATAAGTGAGTGAATGAGTTAATTAAAAAGAAATCAAATATTAGTTAATCAATAACTATATAATCTTAGTATAGTACATAATATTATTCTTCTTGATTTGCAACACAAATCTCAAATAGTAACTTTAACTTTTAATATCCTTTGGCCAACATATATTTCAAGTAAAAAAAAAATCACACAGTAAAATTCTCCATATTTTGGGGATGCTTATCAGTAAAATTTATTTGAAATCAAAAGAAGTTAATATCTAACTTGACTCTGGTTGGCGTAATAAAATCATTCAGCCAGTCAGTGGTGGCTATGTGAAGTGAGTTCTGGTCAATAAGAAAGAAGTACATGCAATCACTGGTGGAGGAGCTTCTAAGGAAAGTTCTTTCAGTAGGATTTGCTTAGTTGGCATGAGCCTTGTGCCCTTCTTTGTACTTTAGGTTGCCTGGGATATAGGCAACAGCATCCATCTTTTTTGAGTAGGAGTGAAAGATAACAAGAATCAAAGGTTTCCATTGGCCATCCTTTATCTAGGTAATGAAGCCATCAAATACCTTCTCATAACACAAGAGGAAAAAAACAAAACAAAATCCCTTCTTGTGCAAGCCTCCATTGTTTGGGCATCTAGTTACATGTACCAAGTTCAATCTCAGATGAACAATAATATTAATGATGATGCCATTAGAGCCATTAAATTCTACTTTTTTTCTTAAAAAACTAAAAATATGCCATTAAGTGGGTCAGGAATCCACTGAAAGGGAAGACATACTGAACATCTAATTTATATGCCCAGCATAGTGCTAGGTGCTACAGAAGATTCTAAAGAACTGTATAATATAAACCCTGCTAGGAGGACTGAGGTGGCTCAGGCTGTTGAGCGTCTGTCTTCAGATCATGATATCAGGGTCTTGGGATCGAGCCCCACATTGGGCTCCCCAATGAGGGAGTTTGCTTCTCCCTCTCCCTCTGCCCCTCACTACACTCTGCTCTCTCTCTCTCAAATAAATGAAATCTTAAAAAAGACAGACTCTGCTAGCTAATATGTTGCAAACATAAAAAAAATATGAAACCAATGCAGATTATACAGCTGCTAAAATGTGTGCACTGAGTTCATAACTGCAACAGCAGTTCACAAAAGAGAGATCATTAAGGCCCAACTCAGAAAATAGGATTTGGGGAGGAGATGGGGCTTATTAAGTGCTAGAGACTGGTAGGGTTTAAGCTGAAGGATGGAGGGTAATTATACCCTAAACACAGATATAAGGTATTGATCATAAGAGTATATAGATTGGAAACAAAGAAATAAGCCTGACTAGACTAGAAGTCTGTTGGGGTAAAAAGCTGGGCAGGTAATAAAGCTTCAGAAATCTAGCAATGTGGTTCATTGTGTAAAATAACCTATATGCAAGTCTTCCAAACTTATGCTAGATTATCCACCTAGTTGATACTGTCCAACTCCAGTAGAAAAAAAGAGCCCCAAATAAAAATGAATAAAAACAAACAAAAAAGGAGAAAATATTTTCCTATTTTAAGATCACTGTATATTCGCTTTCACTAAATCCTTATTTGCTGCTTTTGGATTTCTGTATCAAGAGCCTGGGAGATGCAAATACAGTTTCCTTTAACTACTTTCAGCATGGAGAGGTGACCCCTCTTGCCTATGATGGCTGGGCGGTGGCACTTCCTGTCCTCTCACTCCTGTGCAACATGAAAGAAGAGCTGAGGCTGAAGGAAGAGGAGTAAGTTAGAAACCAATGTTCTAACTGCTCCCACTTGTCCGGGGGCAAGGTGAAGTGTGGTGCAAGGTCAGAGAATGTGGGGAAACTGAAGCAAGTCAGCCCCCCCAAGGCACAGCTGATGAGGAGGCAAGTCTCTGGGAGAGGCCACATTTGAGTTGGCACACTGACCAATCTGGCACAGGAATAAAAATGCCGCATCTGTGGAAGGAGGGGGCTAGAGAGATAGCCTGAGAATGCTACTGGTCCCCCCAGGCTAGGTGGCCCAGGAATTTCTGTAACCCAGTGTGGGAACTCAAAGAAGCACAGGGGCTGGGGATCAGGGGCAAATGACTGGAATCCATGGGATACAGTAATGGGTAACAGCATGATACCTCAAAAGACCAAAGAGAACCAGGTTCCGGTAAGTGGATAAGGCACCAGGGTTCAGAACTAGACCAGCCAGCCAGAGATCAGCAAGGACCGAAAAATAATGAACAGATGCTAAGAGGGTGCAAGAATCTAAGGTAATTTCTATCACCTCCATGGCACCTAAGCTCCCCAATGCCATTTTGGAGAGAAGTAGATGGGAGGCGAAGAACTGCAAGACCAAGCATTTGTTAGAAAAAGGATAAGCTGTCCAAAGAAATACTTCATACTGAGATACAGTCATTGGCAGATGTACATCACTTTCCCCAACCCCTGCTCCCCACTCCATGTACTCTTTCCCCTCACTGTCCCTTCACCTAGTAGTAATAAGTGGGACCTCATGAGAAATATCAAATGTCCTAAATTAAGAAGCTACACTTTCTTTTGTCCAGGTATTAAATTTTTGCCCTATGACACTATTATAAACTGACAAAAGACCTTTAAATGATTCATAGATAGAAGAATTATCCTTACATTAGAATAGATGAAAATCTTCCATGTGATCCACAAGTAAGCAGTAAAGTGTACATACTTTACTAGTTTAAGCTTTCTCAGTGTTTTACAGCAAAATTCCACATAATGTGTATCATACTTTTCAATCTATAAAATTATAGATTATAATTATAAATCAATTGTGATTTGTTTATCTATAACTTGTGAAAGTTATAAAATCAATTGTGACCAAAACATATTTTTATAATTAGAAAACAAAGCAATATGAAATCTTAGCAGTAATTCTTGCTGTCCAATGAAGTGATCACAATGAGATATGCAATCTACCAGGTTTAACAAAATGAACTAGAATTTATGGATTTCATCTACTCTTTCTTTTTCTCCAGTCCAGGAACACAGTATAAAGCGATTAAAATGTGGGCTATCAGTCCAGACTGCCTGAGTCCAAATCCTGAGTCTTCCACATTTCAGCTCTAAGATAGTCTCAACTCCCACATCTACAAAATGGGGATGGAAACAGTATCTATTTTATAGAGTTATTAGGAGAAGTAAATGAGACAATCTGAACAGCACATACATCAGAGTCTGCCTATTATTATTGGTATTAATTGTCTCAAAATTTAATGCAAGACACAACTACAATAATAAGATGACACAAATAAGTACTACAGTAGATGTAGCATTGACTGAGGAGCTTCCATAGGATTGGAGGGAGTTGGGAACGAGCAGGGTATGTATGCAGAGTCATGATGCAATTGGAGGTGTTCAATATTGGAAATATCATCATTCTTTTCAGTGAAATACTTAAAACACTCTTGGTTAGGGTTGATAAAAATCAGACAAGCAACTGTTTTTCATGAGCATGTTAGAAATGCAGGTATATGTTGAACATATAAAACACACCCTATTACAAAGAGGAGTTACTTTACAAATTAAGTAACAACTACACAATAGCCAGTCTAAATCACAAAACTTCATTCAGTAATTTCCACAAAGACATTATTCGTGACTCCATAGGCTGGTGCTTTTCTGATGCTTTTCAATTAGTGTAAAGGTCATGAGTTTAAATAAAATAGAGTTAAGTATCTTATCTATAATAATGGTCTCTAAATTGAATGTTTTACAGCTGATTTGCTGTTCTTGGCCAATTCTAAGGGCCTGAAAGAAACCTGAACTCGCAGACCATTTGAAAACATGCTCTTGAAGTAATAAAGGGAATGCACCTCTTCCCGCAACCAACTTCAAACACACACACACACACACACACACACACACACTCTGATTTTACACAAAAAGTGAAAAAACCTTGAAGGCTTCTCTGACCACACAACAGCAGTAGACTCCCTCCCCACTTTAAGTTCATATATTTCCTTGTATTTTATGTCACATAACAAACTGCCTCATGTTAAAACTGCAAATATGTGTCTGTCTCCTTTATAAACATGCACATTTCTCAAGAGCAGTGGCTTTTGTCTAATTTATTGTTGTATCACCCACAGAACCTGGTACACTGGCCTACACAGAACCATGGGTTGAAGTCATCAAAAGCACAAATATAGCTCGCCACTGCTGATTAGCATTTTATGATAGCCATAAGGCAACTCAGCATATATTTCAAATAACTCACAAGCAGACTAAATACTATAGTCTTTAAAAATCTGGATATGTTATCTTACATGCCAGGCTGCTATCTGTAAAGTTAAACCCATTCTAACACCAGTTCCACAAAATTAAATAATGCAAAAGAGAAAACCTACTAGGAAGTATGTAGAGAATAAATGGAGTAAATGAATATAATTTACTAAGTGCTTTGCATAAAGAATAGCCCACGATTTTTAAAGTACAGAAAATGAAAGAGATGCAATAACTCCTTAATGAACTCCTTGAACAGTTTCACATAAGCTGGCCAAATGTAATAAGGAAAAAAAGATTATAAGAAAAAAAAAAAGAAAAAGTTGGTGAATAACCTTTCTGGCGTACCACACTATTAAGAGAATTCCTGGACAGAAAGAAGCCTGTTGAATATCAGCATATACTGAGAAATTGTCAGAATACTACATGTTCTTAAAATCCATTTTAGAAGGAGTTATCCATAAAGCAAGAGTAGCATCTACGCATTGACATAACTAGAGAGATATAACTAAGAGACCACCTATTCTAGAATCGTCCCATAGGTGTTAACTATGAGCCCCTTGGACCTTAAGCCCCACTGTGCAATCAGAAACCATAAGATCTTCTGTGAATCACTGACATGATGTCATGACAACCCAACTCTGTGGGAATGAGGGTACAAACAAAAGGCCACGTAGTACACTCCACTGGACCAGGAACCACGCCAAGTGCAGAGATAACTGTTTTATTCTTTCCCTTTGTCCTCTGGGATGAACCCAGGATGTACTAACTAAACAGTATCCATTATTATTGATTTTCCCAAACACTGATTGAGCACTTTCTGGGTGGCACAGGCTCTCAGAAGCTGCACACATGCACAGTATTACTACTGCTTGCAACCCTGCAAGATTTTAATTATTATCTCAATCTCGCAGATGAGGCTCGAAGAGATTAGAACAACCCACCTGAGGCCACCTACTTAACAAATAGTGGAGACAGTACTTTAGTCCAGAAATGTCTGGTTCATTTACTCAACAAGAAAATATTGAGCCTTTACTATGCGTCCTGGGAAAAGGAAGATGAAGAGACACACTGGCGAACAAAGACTGACCAGGATCCTGCATTTATAAGATTTGCATTTCAGTCTAGGGAGACACAATGAATTAAAAACAAACATATATACACAAACACTATAGATTGTGGTAAATTCTATGAAGGAAATAAATCAGGAGAAGGTGATGGGGAAGTGGAACCCCAGCTGAGTCCGGAAGCATGGGATGGAGCAGCCAAGCTAAGGGTAGGAGGAGTGGGACACTCCTAGCCAAGGAAATAGTATAGGAAGGTGTGGAAGCAGGGACAAGTTTACATGTTCCAGGAGTGGCAAGGAAAGATTGGCCAGGTGTAAAGTCAGACAGCACGAAGGGACCAGAACACACTGGGTGATCTTAGTTCTAAGAAGTGTGCTTTCTTTGGAGTACTTGGGTGGCTCAGTTGGTTAAGCATTTGCCTTTGGCTCAGGTCATAATCTCAGGGTCCTGGGATCGAGCCCTGCATCCGCTCCCTGCTCAGTGGGGAGTCTACTTCTCCCTCTCCCTCTGGCCCTCCTCCCACTTGTGCTTCTCTGTCTCTTTCTCACAAAAATAAATGAAATCTTAAAAAAAAAATAAAGAAGTTGTGCTCTTTATTCCAGCAGTTCTCAAACTTTATACTCAAAAATAACTGAGGACTCCAAAAAGCTTTTGTTTATATGGTTTATATGTGTTGACATTTGCTGTACTGGAAATTAAAACTGTTAATTTTTCAACTCAAGAGTATCCAATACTCTTCTTGGAAACTGCAAAATACCACCATGTTCTTGTGAAAAATCGAGGTGAAAAAGACAAATATCTTAGTACTACTATGAGAACAGTTTTACCCTGTGGACACCCTGATGAGACTTGGGGATTCTCTGGAGTCCTCAGACCACATTTTGAGAACCACCACCATACACCATGGTTGTCCAACTGTGGTCCCCAGGCCAAGAGCACCAACATCACCTGAGATCATGTTAGAAATGCAAATTTTCAGGCCTCTCCCCAAATCTACTGAATTAGAACCTCTGGGAGTCAAGCCCTACCATCTGTGTTTTAACAACCCTCCATGTGATTCTGATCCTCTCAAAAGTTTGAGGACCACTGTTCTAGATTTTACTGAAGATGGTAAGACAAAGTGGGAAAAATACCAACAGAGAGATCATAAGAAATGCTTTTAAAATATGCAAAAATTGGCTGTCACAGCATAAATACAGAACTTGAAACCAAGTGCAGGAAAAAAAAAATTTAAAAACCCTGTAGCAAGGACAATCAATAGAAGGGTGACTTCTTTTTGAACAAAGGTTTCAGACTGCATGGAAATTGAAGAGGCAAAACTGGAAACACTGACAGATTCTGCAAATATGTATGGCAGCAAATCCAAATGTCAATCTTCATGGGTGAATAATACCAAAAGCGCTGGTGTTAGAGTGTCAGTCTTAGGCATATGGAGTCCCAGAGATAATAAACGATATCAAAGGTGCTAACCAAGATAATAAATCTATGAAGAAAAGAAAAGCTAATTTTTATTGAATCCTATCTCATTTCTCACAAATAATTCTTCTTAAAGGGAATAACTCCACATAACTTGTCTTGTTTAGCAGTACAAAGGAACAAACAAATGAGTTTGTTTGGTGATGCATATTAATATCTTAATTCATTAAAAAACTGTCACTGTGTACACCAAATAATATTTTAGTTCCTTTCACTGATTCTTACCTAAATCCTATAACGTAACTATGTACCTGTATCCAAAATGATATAATAATTATCCTCTGAGCCCTTAGCAACATCTGTATACTCCAATCATTGTACTTATATTATTTATTACATTGCATTTTAGTTAGCTGTTGTGTATCTAACCCTCTTATAGACTATAAGCATCTAGAGACTAGGAACCATGTGTTACTCAACGGTCTCTCCCTACATTGCATAGTGTGTGGCACATGATATGAAATGAACCAATATTCACTTGTTGATTTAAGTATTTATGTTTTATCTTGACATCTACATTGAAATCTCAACAAGGGCCATGGCTGGTATTTTAATTGCTTTGAAATGCAAATAACAGAATCCTAGGTACACCTGTTTTCAATAAGCCCTCGGTTACTGAATATAGATACAGATACATGTCTCTTGTAAATGACAATGGGAAGAACAAATACAATTAGTGGGAAAACTCAACATGCTCATTTAATTATGTATGGAAATATTTCAATGAATATAAAATAAGACCCTACCAAAAAGATTCTTACAGGTCTCACAGTTAATTGCCCTCACCCTATATTAAAAAAAAGAATCATACCACTCACATTTTGAAGATATAGAAGCAACCATAAAAATATTCCAGCAATTCTTATTTATTAATTCTCAAATCAGAACCCTTGACTGTGATTTAAAATTATTAGCTGGGTAAAGTGCTAGCTTCATAACCAAAAAGTGCCCATCTTCTTATTAGTGATCAGGTTGTTGATGGGCCAATATGAAACAGGACCACGTTTCATACTCAAAATGAAATTCTACTTTACGTTGTTTCTTATGTTTATCAAACTATTCATTGTCTGTGCAAAAATATTCAGGATGTCTAAAGATAATAAAAGCTCATGAGTGGTATCCTATGGACCCATGACCACTTGGACTAATAAGCAACAATCAATTGTCCTCTTTAAATCCGGACCCTTTTGGTTCTCTCCCAAATCTCTAGGGTGAGCAGATGTCACATGACCGCACAGCTGGCTAGGGTACATACAATTTTTACTGTAATGACCTGTAAAGTACTATCTGCATTCAGCTTAGCATTTTACAGACACCTGGCTCAGCTACTTGGTTCAACTTAGCATCGATATTTGGAGCTTAGTGTGGATTTTAAAGTCACACTCCTGTTCAAATTCATGTTTTGCCACTTTCTACCTATACAAGTTTTTTTTTTTTTCTCACTTCTTTTTATTTTTGTAGACTTATGTGTAAAAAGACAATGAGCAATAATACTAATACCTGCCTCCTAGGTCTCTTATGGGAGTTACAATAGTTAGTACGTGTCAAATACTGATAAAATGCCTAGCACATAGGAAGGACTAAAAAATGCTAGCTATTATTAGTAGTAGTACATCTAGATTTCATAGCCCCAATCTGCTTTACCAACAAGCTTGACATTTCAGTGCAGACTAATTGGTAAGGCTATTCATTCCTTTGTTGTTGGTTTTTAGTTCCAATCACTAAATCAATCTGAATGAAAAAATAACTTCTGTATTCGGTTGTTACCTCAGTATCACACACCTGCCTACTCAGTTTGAGTGCATGGGTTCTTGTTATTCGGTTTAATAACAAGGAAGTTCTTGTTTTCTTTTTAGGTTAATATACAAAATAAAGTCAAAGCCAAAGATGCACCTTTTTGTATCTAAATAGTACCTACAATATTTGCTGAATGAATGGACAACTGACTCAAGTTTTCTGTGGGTGTTCAGTATATTTGGAATTGGAACTAAAAACCAACAAGAAAGGGATGAGCAACCTACCCCAAATTCTAGCAGTAGATTCACAACACCTCTATTGATTTCAGATTTCAAAGATATTTTAGAATCTTTATTTTTTCTTATCACTTTACCCCTCTTCTTTTTTCTTCCCTATCTTGCTTACATGCTCCTTTTTTAAATTCTTTCTTTGCATACATGGTTTAATCAACTCCTACAGAAGCTATTTGTATGCTTACTCACTATGAATCCTTACATAACTAGCAAAACTTTAAACTCACATGTGTATCACCATGTATGAAAAACTTCCTGGACTACAGAGGAAAGTAAGCACAATTAAAATCTACATACAATTTGGTAGTTCTGAACCATGATGCATTCATATAAAACAAAAGACAAAAAAATAAAGAAAATCTTGCCAAAATATATGACAAAACCATCATATCAACACACTTTTTTATCTCTTCTAATTGAAACTATCTCTTCCAGTTTTCCAGGGTGATAGATCCTTTGCCTTTCACTCCTTTATCTAAGTACTTGCTTTTTGGGAAAGTGCATTACTTTCCTACTTTCAATCATCACCTTCTTATTAACGGATCACATACATATAGCTTTTTCTCCTCTGAAGTTCCATACTTCCAGCAACTAGTCACACACTTCCAGGAACCGTTTTGGGTGTTTCTTTCTGGAAATTCTAGAATCACCTCAAGCTCAAGCTCACGATAGCCAAATAAATTTATTAAATTTCCTCTCTAATTAACTTCCCATCATAAAGTTCAATTCTTAATTTTTAAAAATGAGTAAATGAATGAACGAATGTATGTATGAATGCATTTATGGCTACTGGTCAATGGCAGCACTTTGCTAGTTTCACAAAGGAGAAAACGTGAGCGTCATCTGGCTTGGAAAAATTTGGTTTTTATCTTCCATCGTAGAATAGAAAATAGAGTGAGTACTTTGCAGTCAGATGAAGTAATCTTGGCTCTGCCGCATATTAACTATATAACCTAGCCACATAAATTAATTTCTCTTTGCCTCAATTCGTTTCATCTACAATTGGACCTATTGGTGATGCTGCAGGTTTTCTGTAAGGATTAAAAACAGAATATATAGGAAAAGAGGAAGCACATCACTCTGGCACAGAGCAGGCAAACAAACTGAATATTTTATCAAGACTTTTATGTCCAGGATTGTCACTCTTATAATTCAAATTCCTTCCAACCTCTTACTTCACTTTTCTTTTATTTGCACTATACCTCTTACACTCTCCATCTGTCCAGGCCTCAGCTACCCAGAAGCCCTAACTCGCTGACATCATCTACAGTGCATTCCCCATTTCTATCTATCAGCCTACATTTTCCTATCCTTTCTGTGAATTCATATGGCAGTATGGAGAATAATATACAATTTTGAACTTAACTGATTGCCCTCTAGACATTAGGGAGGTTTTGCCTAAATCGTAAGCTCTAGGAGTATGCTAAATCCTTAATCACTGACAATCTGAAAAAAACCCAACCCAGATGTATGAGCTTTGATAAGTCACTTCATGTCCCTGGACCTCAATTTTCTAATCTGTTAAAGAAAATTCAATATTTTCTCCAAAGTCTTTTACATCAAAACCATTCTGTGATTTTAAATTGAGTGCTTAGATCATTTTCATAAAGATTAGAAATCAAAGGAAAGGAGTCCTTTTTTGACTCCTTACTTCTCTCTGAATTTCCTTAGCCCTTTGTTCATTCCATTAATAAAGCACTTACCTTACTGCATTAGATTAAGTACATGTCTACCCTGCTAGATAGTAAATCCCTTGACAGTAGAGCCTATTTCAATTAATCTTTGTACCTGGGGTTACTTAAGACAACATGTGGCACACAGTAGGCTTTCAATATGTATTTGCTAAATTGAAATTAATTAGCTTAAGAGGTTTGAGATGGGCAAAGAACATATAAATTTTGCTTTGTACTGAACACAAATACTCTCTACAAAGCCCTGTTCACAGGTGTTCCCCCGTCCCCATTTCTGTAATATCTTGACACTATTCAAAATATTAAAATATAAGAAGTGAAAGACTCATCACGACAATAAATAAAACTACTTCAAATAATAAGGATAGTGGAGCAGAAAAGTCAAACCTCTCAAAATATAATCAAACCACTTAAGACTTCAATGCCCATTTAAATTATATAAGAAAAAAGGAAATGCTTCAATTGATTTGGTAAATACAGCTTTCCCACTGATTCAATACTTTGGATAATTACAAGTATTTTAAATTTTGACAATGATAGTAATTTCATCCCTTCAAGAATTTGATACTGGAAACTAAGAATCTTTTTAAATTTCAAAAATTAAAAAAAAATAAAGAAACTAAAAAAAATAAATAAAACCCAATGATCGGATTATAATATCTGAAGGCCTTTTAGATTTATTTATTTTTTTTTTCAGGTAAAAATTTTAATTACATAGACTTTCTGGTCTTCCTGACCAGGACCTTTTATTTTCAGACTGTATAAAGAGAAATAAGTATAAAACTATCACCTTAGCCTTACCTTTTCATCACAAAATGGATGGATTCTTTTTTTTTTTTTTAAAACAGACTCTGCCTTAGATGGATTCATATAGGTATCAATAACTGGGAAGTCTACATCCTTAAAAAAAATGAACTAAAAAAAAAAAAGAACTAAAGTTTCACAAAAGAATTTAATTATTTTTAAAGTTTATTATTTTTTTAGTAACCTCTACAATCCAAAGTGGAGCTTTAACTCATGATCCTGAGACCAAGAGTTGCATGCTCTTCCGACTGAGCCAGCCAGGCACCCCCTCACAAAAGAATTGATTCAAGGGCCCCCAAAACGCATCTGATTTTGTGGCACTTCTAAGGAGAACAAATGCTTGGAGCATGACAACAAAGCTGAGCACTCATATCTCAATGTTATCCCTAATGTCATTGCACCAATACTGCTCACGATCTGCAGATTCTGTAAATTTGGGGTTAATATTACTAAAATAATGTTGTCATGTGGCATGGAGTTTATTTTGGCGGCAGAATTTACTTTAATAGCTTTATAAATACTTTGGTCTTGCGCTGATAGAATCATTAATGGCCTGAAGGGTCACTTAATTTTCTTAGTTTTACTTTACTGGATTTTATGGGGAAAATAACATGCTATGTTACATTTTCTTATTTGCAGTACATGAATGTCTCAGGACAAATCTCTTGCAAATGTCAAGGGTCTACTGTAATTGTTTCTAGTCTGCCCACTGAAACTTAGCAAATGGGTAATATCCTGGCCTCTCCATTCTGACAGTGACTTGTGTTGGAGGGTTAATCACCACGAAGAGCAGAAGAGCTGAACTTTAAGCGTTAAGATGGGCATAAATCCTAATGTACAATGTATGCTTTTTTTTTTTTTTTTTTAGCTTTTTTTTTTTTTTAGCAGTAGGCTCTTTTGGGTTACTATGGGCCAAGTTATGTCCATCATAACTATACTTAACATTGTTGGGCCATAATATTTCACACTGTTATGAATGCTGCACTATCAAAAAGCTTGGGTATTTAGGGAAAGATTCATGCTGATGCCTTCTGCTGACCGCTATCACCTCTTTCTTTATCAAATCACTTTCTAGAACTCTCTGCCCATCTCAAGGCAGATAAGGTTTATCAATGTGGATGAGATACCCATTTTTTTTGGGGGGGGGTAGATATCGGTATGGTGCATGGATTCAAATTTAGAATTTTTTTGTAGTGAAAACTGAATAGTTCAATAGTTGTTCAAGTTGAACTAACGCTGTAATTCCACACAGGAAGACATTACTACCAACAGGTTTTTCTCAGTAATTCAGGAAACAAAACATTGACCAATGTGAGTTCAAGTATAATATAAAAGCTAATTGCAGAAGGAGAAGCATCTCAATATTCCTCCAAAATATAACTTCAGTGTTGAAGAAATGATTACTTTCCCAGTAAAAGGATCATTAATTTTTAAATCAAAGCATGATTTATATTTTTAAAACAGTATATATTTGCTCAATTTAATATCTGGCAGTTCTATCACCAAGATTGAAACGGACAGACTACTTGAAATTTGAAAAGGGCAATGTCCACATTGTTCCCCTGGCAGTATACAATGGCAGGTCAAACTTTTGTTCCTCTTGTCCTACAAACAATTTTCAAGCCCATGCTCAATAAATAAATTTGGTCTCAGCACTCCCAATCAGGGCTGCACAATCCCCTCAGTAGCAGACCTATGATAAATGGACTTATTTTCCCAAATCAAACACTTGAATTTAAATTCAGATGAGTTAATGCAAAGGTCAACATTGTAATCAGTTCTTTTGATCTTTATAGAATTTCTGGAGTAATACATAATAAATCTGAAACAAGGCAATTTGCAGCTCTGTATGTGTGGCTGGCAATAAAAATCTTAACGATCAGAGCCTTTATGTACTTAGGGAACGTTTTATAGTAATGGCTATGGTGAGAGCTTCAATGCATAGGAAACAATGGCAATAGATAACCCTGAAAGACTTGGTTTCTTGATTGTTTCTACAATTTATTTATATATGTATTTATATAGAAACTTAATGCACACACATCCATGCCAACTGTATTTTTGAAATAGTCACTACTTTTGTTATAATCCCCTAGTTTCGAGTTCATAAGTTAAAGATAAAATTGCTTGGGGCAAAAATTAGTATATCAGATTCAAACTAAAAATTTTCAATACCTAAATGAGGATTACATTTCTTGGGAGTTTTTTTTTTTTTTTTCTTTCTTTTTTTACATTAAAAAGTTGCAGGAGGTTAAACTAATTAAAGTGTATACTTCAATTTCACGACTGATAAGAAAAGCGCAATTGATTATGGTACAATCACAAAGGGGTTGCATGCTCTTTAAATTGAGAGTTAAGGAAGGAAGGAAGGAAAGGCGAAGAGAAGGAGGAACAGAAGGAAGGACAGAAAGAAAAGTGAAGGAAAAACAGACCGACAGGGCAGCTGAGGGCCACCCTGCAGCTAGCTGCTGGGTGCTATTGGGTACTACAGTGTCAGGCTGTTCCCTTTCTCTGCATGTCTTAGCACCAGTCCCTGATTTTTCGGGAACACACTAAATTATTATGGGTGGAATAATATGAATTTTTATTTTGACAGCAGTGATGAGTAATAGCCTGTTAATTTTTGAAAAAAACATAGAATCCACCCCACCGCCTTTTTAGAGCAATACAGCAGTGATGACTTCTCTCTAAACTGTAAAACCATTTTGTGAACTTTATTACACTAAAATGCACAGTGCTTGCACAAAGTGCTACTCTTTGATCAATTCTGATTCTAGTTCATGAGAATACTTTGAACCGTTCTGGCGGTAAATGGGTTTCAACAAGGACTTTATTGGACTTAACATTCAAGGTAAGCCTTTGATGAAATTAGTACTATGAAAAAAAAAATTCTGATTTCTAGCAGCGAGGGATCCAGTGTCTACAGACTTCGAGGTTGTGTGCGAGGGCTGTGTCACTGGAAGTGAAAAGAAAAAACGAAGTCCCTAAGTGTCATCGGATATCTGTGCTTTCACATCTTCTCTCCCCAGACCTATTCCAGGGGTAACCGCCCTAAATCTAGCCTTGGTGTTGGTTCTAGCAATGAGGCTGAAATCGGGCCTCCCACCAAGATTTACTATAATTTGGTTTTCTGGAAACTCAATGAGAATACTAGTATTTAAAAGACAGAAATATCCCGTGTACCTGGGGCTTGGCAGTTATGATTCCAATTGGATCCAAACACTGCACAGGGTTTGGTCACAGAGCCAGACATTTTAGAAGAAATCTGGGATAAATACATCACCTGTGGCTCATACAATGAGTTCTTTCCTTGACAGGCAAGTCTGATTCAGATTCGTTGCAGATTAACTCCTCGCGCAACACTACTATATTGACATAGCTTATATCATTCTAAGGCTTGATCTTTGAAGACAAAGAAGAGAAAAACAGAACTCACGGTGAGAATCCTGTCCATTTCTTCTGAACTGTGACTTAATTTCCCCAATAAGGCTATGCTGCCTTGTAAATCCCTGGCTCCCCTGAACTCAAGAAAATTTAGCAACAATAAATGACGGGGCTCCTGTGCTTTCTAAAGCAAATCAGCAATGCTCTTGTTTTCTTCTCCTGCAGTTTCAAATTTTCGGTGTACAGATGTCCTGTCACAGCAGTTAAAAAGTACAATCTTGTGAGTCACTAGGGGTCTGACAAGTCGAGTCTCTCAAAGCCTGACAATACAAAAAGTCCTTGATCTGAGGAAAGAGATCATTCGATTTTTTTTTCCAGCAAGTTTCTACGATGCAGCCTATATTAAGAAAATGAGAAAACAGAATCATAAAATTTAAGCTTCCACACTTTGTTCAACCTCGTAAGTAGCCTAGAAATTGCAAATAGTTAAACATACACAGAGAAAACATTCTTTTTCTTAATCCATGCAAACACCACTATGCAAGAAAATGGGCTGAGTAGTTCATTGTATCACATAATAATCTGATCTGCAAGTTCACGGCACAAACCTTCCACGTAAACAATGCAGCAGAAGCTGAGAACACTCAAGTTTAATTAGAATAAAGTGTTAAAGCTTCTCTCCTAAATTATATTTTAGGTATTCCATCTGGGCAGAGGGAGGAGGCATTTCCTCTATGAAGACCAAACCTCCTATTTTCTTAATAGCATGTCCTGTGGTCCAATTCTATCACTGACGCTCAAAAGTGGTAAAAACTCTCATTTTGGTAAAATTATTTCTAAGGTGGGCTATATATCCTGAGGTCAAGAAGGTCTTGATTTTACATTATAAGTTTTAGTTTTTAAGGAGTACTTGCTGGTTTTAGGCTGACTGTGGTGCACACCTATTGGGTGAAATCATCTATCGTTCTTATGATAGCACTCTGATTCGCAAATACCCTTTTCTGGAAGGTCTCCAGTTTCCTGGCCCAGGCCTGAGCATTCACAGCATGCCATCCCACGTTCACTGTAGCTGGTTCAGGGATGTGGATGTGGTGTAGTTAAAAGTCATTAAGAACCAACTCTAGGGAATTTCTGGAACTATCGGAAGAGAAGATTCTCCTTTATTTTGGGTGGGGGGAGAGTGGGGGTGAGGATTATAGAGGTAAGATATAAGCTTCAAGAGCTCACAGCCATTTTGCTTCTATAGACTGGAAAGCCTGCCTGAGAACAAAGTTAACCCAAGGGAAAGCAGAGTCAAGAGATAAAAGGAGCAAGATTTAGTCCCATTGCCAACATTTGAGCCTGTGGCTCGGTGCTATAGTTCTCTGAACAAGAAATATCTCTCTTTAAGTTGCATAAGGCAGGCTGAGTTGGATTTTTGTTTCTTGCAACCAGAAAAATTGTAAGGATTAACACGAATGTCCTCAACTGGAAATTTCTAATAGTGCCTGTGGTTGAGCAATCTCCCCCAAATTTGCCAACATGTTTTTTTCCTTCGGCGAGGTCTTGCACTTTCCCTGAACCTGCAAGTTTTTCTTCTACTTCCTCACTGGCAGCACAGGGCAGAACAGCTTTGGGAGGAGAGGCAGCCAGCAATAGTTCACCAATGGTGTGATGCCACTCCTGAGCTTAAAAAAATGCAGGTGGCATTTGGGGCCGGGAAAGGGAACTCAGATTGCAGAGCACCTGCCGAGAGCCAAGCACCGTTCTGCTTGCTGCACAACCATCAGTTCCCTTGACCTTCTTTCCTATCTGCACAGGTATCGTGAAGGAGAGGGAGACACCTTACAAACCAAGAAATAGCTGGTCAGAGAAAACTGGTCAGAATTCAGTCCAGAGTGTAGCGAGCTACTGGTGTCAGCCCCGGAGTCAGTTTTAAATTTGTCTCAGAGGCCACGTCATTGAAAAGCATGATCATGTGAAGGTTTTCAAGCCCTTCTCTGCCTCGGCTTCCCCAATTGCAATGGAAATTATCCCTTAACCTGAGTGACAGGGATAGTGTGAGGTTGACTGAGATGTCTTCATCAGGTGTTTCCTCCACTACTTGGCATACTGTGAGCTGTAACAGCAAAGCCTGAAACGCAGACATGCCCAACAGACAGCTCAACATTATCTGTAAGAGTATTAAATAAACCGAAATGAGGAAATGGCCAATCTGGTCCAGTTTCATGAGACAAGAGCAGGACAAAGAAGTAAGGAGAGCTACAATTATAACTACAGAAAAAAAAAATACAGATCAAGGATGATTCTCTTAGCTTCAGATGGTTAAGATTGTATTGGTTCTGTAACGTAAATGGGCTGGAAGTTCATACCTAGGATGTTACTATATCTTATTTATCTTGTGCATGTATAGTTATACTTGAGTTGCTATCTTTGTAAAATTCTGACGAACTGGACTCTGGGTGTTCTTACATTAGACATCTGGACTGAGATGGGAAACTGCAATCACAACTCTTTTGCCTAGAAAAAGTGGAAGGGCTAGGAGTACCCTGAATGCTTCTGTGACTAGCTTCTCATGGGCTCTAGGTGGGTCTCATTTAATGAAAATGCAATTGTATTTGAAGTCACATGACATCTCACTCTGATGAAAATTCTATCCTGTCCCATTCTTTTGGGGAAAAAAAAAAAAATTCAATTCCCTTTGTCGACTCACCTTTCCAAACACCAGCCTAATTAAGCCCTAGTGATGAGCAAACCAAGACTTCGCCACACCCCTGTACATTATCTGCCCTCCTGTACCCAGGTTGTTAACAGCTCTTGTAAGAAAGCCATACAACTGCGATGAGTGGAACTCCAAAAATGTACACTCAGGTGGGCTATCCCAACTCTCTTGAATTCGCTCTCTTCCATCCTTCACATGAGATATTTAAAACGTTCTCAAGTTTCCTCAAAGCTTTTGACTGGTTCCTTTACCCCACAGCCCATCTTAGGGAATGAATCTAGCTCGTATGTTGCAAATAAAGCAGAAATCCAAACACGTTCTCACTTCCTGCCCTGAAATTTGTATACTTCACTTTAACCCACTGGCCCACCCCTTCTGATCCTCCTAATACGATGGAAGAAATGTCTTCCCCCCTGCTTAAGGCCAATCTCTCCCTCTATGCTCTGGCTCCTGTCATCTTCCATCGAATGAGGAAACTCATGGTCTATCAGCCCATCTCCTTTGGGTGTTCTCAACCTCTCCCGAACTCCGGGAGCCTTCCCAATCAGCATTTAAACATACCCCAGACCTTGCATTATTAAAAATAACCCAAACTCTAAACAGTGTCAGTTTTCCTTTCCTTCTCACCCTTCAAAGCCCAAGTTCCTAGAAGAACTGCTGGCTCATGCCATCTCTGCTCTCTCATAGGTGACTGAAAACATTAAATCTGGCTGAGGTGGCCTGGCAGCCAGGGATTCCAGGTGACCCTCCAATTGAGAAATGTGCATGGAGGGCAACAGTGAAGCTTTGTTCCTTCACAGCAGTTCCACCAATGGACCAGAGTGGCAGGGAGGGGCCGGTGGGGGGCTCTGGGAAGAGGACTGGCCAGTGGGTGAGAGCTCATGGCCGTTGCTGTCCTGGTCACAGAAGGCATCTGGCAGCAGCATCGTCTGGGAGCCTAAAGATGCATCATTTCTCTGCTCTTGCTGCAGGAAGGGAAAACCAAGGACAAGAGCTTTCTTAAGAAAGCCAGAATTTCCCCAATCAGAACTGATCTGTCCTTCATTGCATGTCTAAACACTTAACAAACAGTAATTTGACTTAATAGCCAGTTGTCTAAAGACCTCACTACTCTCGATTATAGGCTTCGTGGCAGCAGACTATGCACTAGTTTTCTCCAAGTTGTCCATGGCACTGAGCACGATTAGTTATAAAAACCAGCCGAGAATCATAAGGCCAACTACGAATTTGAGCCATTCTGACCTATAGATAAAGTGGACAAAGTACACAAGATGTATTATAAACTGTGAAAATTATTTCACACACAGCTAGATTGCAGTATATATATGCTGAGCACATGGATAAGTGTTACAGACATTTGTTATTTTACAGAGCCAACAATGGCACTTTAATAATTTCCTCTGGTTGAAGAGTTGGACAAATGGGTGGAATGAATGGTGGGTCTGAATCTATGCCAAATCTTCTGTTCTTACTTGTGCTATAAAAGATTCTCCTACAGGTGAGTTTTTACATCACAAAGAATAGTGAATGATTACATGTGCTGCAAATACTAAGAGACACCTGCTTCTCTATCTATCCAAAAAAAAAAAAAATACAATTGTAAAAAGAATACTTTGAATATTTACAGGCTTCATAAAATGGATTCAAGAACTTACTCGTTTAATACATCTTTTATGGAATTTTTTTTTTTTTTAACCCTGACTGAGAGAGTTCAGCTTGGAGATAATGTTTCATTTTCTTTAAAAACAAACAAACAAACAAAAAATAACTCTAAGAATGATTAACATGTGAGGACGTTTAACTGCTAAGCTCAAATAAGCATCTGCCTTTGCATACAATTGCCTGTTCTTTTTCTCCTTCTATACCTTTGTCTAATAGCATCTAAACACCTTCTTTTCAAAATATTAAAATTTTGGCTTAGTCTCTCCAGGTCTATTTATATAGCCCTGATTGAAGGTGACAAGTCTCTCAGTTCAATTACAGCATCATTTATAAAGCACCTACTATGAGCTAGGCATCATGTGTGATATGTTTTGATTAATCCCAATGAATGACCAACTGATAACTGATAACTCAGATAAATATTTTACAATTTTTGCAATTTAATTATATATTTATATTTCCCTCCAGGGCGTAGGTTTTTCCTCCCATATATCTTGCCTCAATATATGAATATGTATTTCAGGACTGTCAGTTATATCCAACATTTGGGAAATAAAGATGGTAAATGTTGCTTTGGGATGAAAATGTTCCAGAAGCATTTAAGATATTCCTGCTACTGTGCATAGGAAGATTAGTATTTCATGAGAAAAGTTTATTTGATTTGATATCTTCCTTTTCCATCTTTGACCTTACAGTACAAATGAATGGCTCTAGTCCAACTGAATTACAGCTCCTACAAGACCGTTTGGACAGAAATAACAAAATGCTTATGGCCTCTTGTCATTCATTCACCAATTTGTTTATTCATCTTGATTTGCAAGCATGTACTGGTCACTCCTATTCCTTGGCAAGATAAATATACTCAGATAGTGCTCTGCATGAGATAAACCAAGAGTCAATTGACATAAATCATTAAGGTAAGGAATATACACAAAAAATAGGAAAATTTCTTAATCAGCAAACGAATCTAAAGCTGACTTGCTCTGTGCAAATGCATGCAAGTTAGAAAAAAACCCCAACAGTTTCATGACTGAAAACTTTCACTTCATCTAGGTTCACGGGTTAGTTGGGTGTAAAAATCATGCTACAATTGCTTTAAGTTATGTGCAAACAAAATTAAACTGCATTCCCTTCCGATGAGTTCTTTAATGGAAGAGCTCCACAAGGAGCAACTGTCTATTCCCCAGTTTGTTTCCTATCTTCCTAAATGTCAATCTCATAAGTGTTCCATTTGTCTCTCCCTGAACACTATCGACGTTTCTATTCTACCCCCAGAATATGAGACTGAGACAGCACGGCTTGGTGGCAAGAGCCTCAGTTCTACAGCACAGAGACAAGTGTCCACCATTTGTCAACTGTGATATGGGATGGGTTTCTAATTTCTCTAAGCCTCAGGCTCAGCAGTGGTTAATAAGATCTATTTCTGCAGGTTGTGATGAAAATTGAAGACATATGCAAACACTCAGCAAAAGACCTACCAGACTGTAGATGCTCAATGAGGTAACAACACCAACACCAATAATAACTCAGATTATCCACTTATTCACCAAATATTTATTGATACCTGCTCAGTGCTGGGCACTGATTTGACCTGAGGGACATAGTAGTCATCAAAGAAGATACTCGAAGCCCTCAAAGTTGTCATTCTCAAGAAGGAAAACCAACTATAATAATATGAGAAAGGGGACACCTGGGTGGCTCAGCGGTTGAGCATCTGCCTTTGGCTCAGGGCATGATCCTGGAGTCCCAGGATTGGTCCCTCATTGGGGTCCCTGCATGGAGACTTCTTCTCCCTCTGCCTCTCTCTCTCTCTCTTTCTCTCTCTCTGTGTCTCTCATGAATAAATAAATAAAATCTTTAAAAAATAATGCTAATATGAGAACATACTGAAGAGAGTCTTAAATACAAACTTCTATGTTATCCTCATTCACTGTAATTATTTTTAGGGATGGATACTTGTCCACAAGGAAAAGTCGTATTTTCTTGTTATCTTCTTGGTTTTAAAAATGAGGTAACAAAAATCTACTGAGGGACGTCTGGCTGGCTCTGTTGCTAGAGCATGGGACTCTTGATCTTTGGGTTGTGAGTTCAGGCCCCACTTTGGATGCAGAGTTTATTTTAAATAAGTAAGTAAGTAAAATCTACTGATAAATAGTGTGTTTAGTAACTTGCTTTAGAAATGGAAATTCAGTAAAATTTACTTCAAAAAACACTGTAGCTTACTTTGTCCTGGAAATACTGTTATTTTTAAAATGTGATTTTAGGAGCACCTGGGTGGCTCAGATGGTTAAGCATCTGCCTTCAGCTCAGGTCATGATACCGGGGCCCTGGGATAGAGCCCCCAGTCATGCTCTTTGCTCAAATGTGAGTCTGCTTCTCACTTCTTCCTCTCCCTCTGCCTCTCCCCCACAGTCCATGTTCTCTCTCTCGAATGAGTAAATAAAGTCTTTTAAAAAGAAAATAAAATGTGATTTTAAAACCATTTTTTACTTCTAATGGACAAAAGGTCTGTCTGTTTTATATAATCTTAACTGAACAAATATTTCAGGATGAGCAAGAAAATGTCTGTGATACTGAACTGTTGCTTTTGCAATTATATATTATATTAAGACAATTATTTAAATACATGTAGAAAGGCAAGTAAGACATGTGATAATTAAGACATGCAATTACATGATTAGTAAGTGTAATTACATAGCATACAATCAGAGATGTTATGGAGAATTTTTGCTTACACGGACAGATACATTTTTCACACACTTTCATGTTATGAATCTGAAAAGATTCATAATTTGAAATTATTTTATTTTAATCAAAATCATTCCAGAACCCCCAACTTCTTAAGAAAATAAAACAAGAATTTTTTTCATTAACTCCTTAATAAAACAGAGAAAAGCCTGGGCCAGGCAGGAATACAGATCTGGTATGTCAGCAAACAAAGACCACTCTTTGTAGCCTGTGTGGGCATTCTGCCTGGGTGCCAGCATCGCCAAATAGCAAATGCAGGGCTTATACATTAGTTCATTTCACTCTTATTATCTGTTAAGGAAAGGGTCTCTCTGGATCAGGGTTCCTGGAAGCATTAGCATCACTTGGGAACTTGTTAGAAATGCAATCCTCAGGCCCTAACCCTGATCTACTGACTTGACAAACTCTGGGGGTGGAGCCCAACAACCTCTGGTTCCAAAGCCTGGCAGGTGATTCAGTCAAGTTTGAGTACTGCTGCTCGAGGTTCAAAGAATCAAGACTCCTAATCCTTCCTACTTTAACCTGGAAATGGGGCCAAACAGTTCCCTTGGCCAACTGGGTTAGCTCTCCGAACCATAATCTGGGAAACAGGAACACAAATGTAATTCTGTGTTGTACTTGAACGATGATGTATATATTTTTTATTAAAAGTGTGGTGCCAGAAATCATGTTAAACAGTAAAATGCAACGAGATAAATACTATTATTAGCCAACCTTACAAGGGGAAATATAAAATTTTGCTAGAGGAGTTACAAAACTTACAGAGACGGCAAAGTGGCTAATAAGTAAAATAGTAGGCTTGAAGATTACAGAACAACTACAAGCATGTAATATCACCCATTTCTGAACTTACTTAGTTTTCAATTACCATAGTCTTAGATCCCACTGGTAATATTTCTCAACACTACCCACCAAAAACAATATAAAGAAATTAAGATAAATTCTTCAATCATAATTAATTCTAACATAACTAGAAATCGTATGTCTAGATGTGAAGTACCTGAAGAAAATACTGACCAACATACCAAGAGCCCAACCTGATGGGTAGGAATAAAACTACACGTACTTTTGTTCTTCCTTCTTCTTTTTTTTTTTTTTTTTAAAGTTACAGAAATAACCTGAACTCAAGTCCAACCTTTACATATTTAGGAGACGCTTCAGTAAATTATTATTCTTTAGATTCTTACACAGGGTCACAGGACATATCCATAGCCATACATATACTATTTAAAGTGTATTCATATCATTTAATTTAGTGACTGTTCTAGTCGAAGCTGTATGTGGTCGAATACAAAGTCCAGGCTGGTTTACCTGTTCCAGAGGCAGTAAAGACATTGAAAGGAGCCAAAGGAAAGGCAACAGAGAAGAGTCTATGCACAATAGAGAATTTTTGCTAGACAGTGATGAAAAGTCCATATGTTACAGTGCCACCATAAATTATGTGAGAACGAATGGTCAGGCCACAAAGGGGTTCCAAAAATAGGCTGAAACTGCCCACAGACTGAAAACAAATTGCTTAAATTCCAATATGAGAAAACAGTGTTCTTGACATATACTTTCATGTGGCCACTATTGGGTGAAGCCAGGTCTGCGAGATGAAATATAATATGCTTTAGCTTTAAAACTGGAAGTTGTTATTCCGTCAAGAAACTAAAATGCAAAGATATCTGCATGAGTCTGATGCCTCAAGGCTTAAAGATTTATTATGAAGGAAAGACAAAAAATGAATGATGGCTTGTCAGTGGGTCTGAACCCTAAAAGTGACCCTGCGTTTTGGAGAAATGGAAAACTCAGAAGTCTTACTTTTTCATCATCTTAGGAATTAAAAGTAAGTTTGAATTATACAGTTACTGGTTTATCTAAAAATACATACTTAAGTGATAACAGGGATATTATAAATCAAAAGCAAAAATGCTCAAAGGGTTCCACTGTCTATTATTGAGTTCATTTTTCTTAAAGACCAACATTAAATCTAAAATGTTAAGAAACAATTATATGATCTTCTCCCATAAAAGGTGGAAAGTAAACAGGAAAAAAGGTAATAAAAAAACACACTAAGAGGATGCTTATAATCTTTATTAAAGATGGCTGTGGTTAATAGGGAAATCAATCACCTATTGCTTACTAAATTTTCAAATTTTAAATTTAAGAACATCATAATCGTAATACAGACAACATGCAAAACATGTAATCATATAGTCTTCATGAATGAATTCTCAACAAACTAGATGTTTAAAAACTTGATATTCTTCTAAAGGGATAAAAATCAGTCCAAGAATATTATATTGATCAATCTTATCACAGATTTAAAATGTTGAAGGATCAGTGAATATGGTTTTATTTTAAATAAAATGGTAGTCTGTCGTCAGAATACTTGATCTTGACAGAAATGCCACAGCACATCATTATTATTAAGGATGCATATACTGTATGTATCAACAACAGTAGAGTATTTAGGAATATTAAGTAATAGTTTACAATAATTTTAAAGCTCCCGTAATTTTGCATGGTCCGCATCACTGTTTTAAAAATTAAAAGTAGTGAGTTATATTATGCTGAAGAAAATATACGTTGCTATTACTGAATACAATAACTTCATATGATTCAGGACACAGATTTCAACTGTGATTCGGGGTGTATTAAAATTAGTTCTCATTTGAGAAGTCATTCATCAATGATGGAAAATATCCTTAGCTCAGTTTTGTGAAATAGAACGGCATTTTTACGTAACTGAAAAGTAACCAAAAGCTTTCATACAGGGTAAAAATGTTATATTGCACTACCAAGAGAGAGCCAAGCAGTGTAAAGCCATATTGTCCCACAGCATGAAGTGATCAGATACCTGCCTAAAATGATGGACAGCTCTGGCCTAGTGAACAGGCAAAAAAAATCCCATTTACTCTCGTCCAGATGGGACCAACTGGACGCTTCAGCGCAAACAACTCATCCTTCTTCGGACCTTCTTGTCCAGCTCTTGAGCTAGCTCCAGCTGATAATGATGAATATCAAGGCTACAGTAAAGTGGGTGACAACAGAAGCCTTGTTATAGCTGCCAGTCTTCCAGTCTTGTCATTATTACACATTGAAGATTTATTTGAGTTTATTGTTGTGCACAGGGTCTAGCCATTTGCAATTCATCACCTACTACAGAAAGTTCAAGATAGTGGCCGAAGCTATAATTGCCACCTCCACCTGCTTCTGGAAATTATGAGGTCACTAGCTAGGGCAGCCAAGTCTTCGATGAGCCCCAAAAGTCACAGAAGCCTCTAGTATAAAATACTCAGGCCCTATTTTCACTTGAGCATCTCTTGAGATCACATTAATAATGCTACATTGCCTGGCAATTGATTAAATTGTATCTATAGTACAGTGTGCTCTATGGCAAACACTAAAAGGTTACAGCTACAGGAAGGAAATAATGAAACTATTATAGCTGCCACAATCTGAGCATTATTGTTATTATTGTAAATGCTATAGTTACTATGTGTTTGATTCAGGAATATACAAACCCATTAACAAGGCACATTTCTTTTATTTAATCTGATAGAATCTTCTAATCTTCAGATGTCAAACTAGTCAACTGTAAATCTGGTTTGGAAGCAGGTGGAACATAAATCCTATATATATAAACACACAGTACTTTGGTAGAACTGCTCGCATAGCTAAAATCAAATGTAAAGACGTCGTTTTGTTTCTACTCAAAATTAAAAAAAAATTTTTTTCAGACATTTAGGATTTGAATTATTACTATGCCAGTAAGTTAAAGGAGTTGACTCAGAATAAAAAAAGTCAATCATAAAAATAACCATTTAAAAATTTTTTAAACTAAGCCTCTCCTCCACTTACTCATTTTATATTTTAAAAAGGTCTATTTTTATTTTTCTTCCAAAGTCATGGATAAATTTTGGAGAGCTTTCACCTGTACTATTGAGCATTCAAGGTTTTATGGCCAGCTACAAAGAGTAGGAGCTTATCTGATTTCCATTCATCTAAAATGTATGATTCACTCATCAGTGTACTTAGGGTACAGATGGCTTGAAAATTTATGATGCCTCAATCTTCTCCTGCTTTGTATTATGCCTTCGCTTGGTTTCTACATCCTTACCATTAATGACTTTCTAAAACCAAGATTTACTGAGATAGGTATTTTTTTGCTCCAGGTCCTCTTTTTAAAAAATCAGCGTGGTAAGTAATGTGGAAAAAAAGGTAAGCTAGCATCACAATGTAATATAAAATCCCAACTATTTATAAAGATTGCCTATATCTTATTTTATTCCCCAGGGTCTAATGATATTCAATGATTTCATTTTGTAAGGTTAGAGAGGAATCAAAGTTCTAAATGGAAAGTTTCTGTCTGCAAATTCTTTTACAAGTGGCCTCCTCCATACATTACTGTAGTTTTCCACTATGCAGACAGGAGAGCCAGCTAGGCAGGACGTACTTCCCTCTTGGTTCCTGCTTGTACGTGAGGGTATGGAGGTTGGGATATTAGGAGGTATTTTTGCCAACCAAGACTTGGTCCCATTTTGAACCTGACCTGTGCTTTCCTCAGAAGCACCATGAGGTAAGAAATGGAAATACCCCTGATAATCCAATCCAATCCAATCCAATCCAATCCAATCCAATCCAATCTTGTCTTCAAAAACATAACAAGAACATAACTAGCATAAATTAACAGCTCAGTGGGTTACCGTTTGCTGGAAGGCTGCAGAGAACTGCATGCTGAAAGCCCTTCTCCTCAGCTCCCCCCCATTTGCTGACCAGTGCAGTAGGGAACCACCAACCAACTACGTGCCAGTGAAGGCTGATGGGGAGAGCGCCTGCCAACTTGGGAGGACAAGTTCACAAACTCAGCTGTCTCTACGAGACTGAGGATTTATGGAAGAACAAATTAAGGAAGTCTATTCCTCTCCCCACTGAGGGACTCTTTAGGGCTCAAAAAAATAGTCACTCACAATTTTCAAATCAGCTCCCACAAACAACACTCCTCTTTGAGTGAGGCGTTGCTAGGGGGACACTCAGCAACAGGAAAGTGTGACTGGAATTCTGACCTCATACATATATGCTTTTTAAAAAATATTTATTTATTTTTGAGAGACAGAGAGAAAGGCAGAGACACAGGCAGAGAGAGAAGCAGGCTCCCTGTGGGGGGCCCAATGTGGGACTCGATCCCCAGGACCCTAGGATCACAACTTGAACCAAAGGTAGATGCTCAACCACTGAGCCACCCAGGTGCCCCTCACACATATATCTTTAACTAACACCTGTACTTCATCTTACAGTTTATACACTTCTTTCACAACTACTATCCTACAGCAATCTGGGTTGTGGAGATTATTATTATTATTTTTTATTTATGATAGTCACAGAGAGAGAGAGAGAGGCAGAGTCACAGGAAGAGGGAGAAGCAGGCTCCATGCAACGGGAGCCCAACGTGGGATTCGAACCCGGGTCTCCAGGATCGCGCCCTGGGCCAAAGGCAGGCGCTAAACCGCTGTGCCACCCAGGGATCCCGAGATTAACATTATATCCATTTTACCAAAGGGGAGACTGAGGTTCAGAGAAGGAAAGGATTTTTTCCAAAGTCACAAAACCGGCCAGGTGATAGAGCTGGGTCTTGGTCACAGTTCTCACTCCAGTTTCTTTACTTTATACTCAACCACAGAACACAAATAATTCAATTTTAAAATCATTAGAACTGCCCCTTCTCTCAGAATACTGAAAAGATTTTTGGGATTATGCAATGATGGATTTACGTGTTTATATTTTCTCTCAGAAAGTTTATCTTTTTTCTAGAACATGGATTTAAACAGTTAATGGTACAGAAACAAAAATATAGAAAAGATAATAACATATAATGTCTTTACAATAAAAACTGAAATATAACTTACAGAGTTAAGAAAGACTGTATGAAAACACATGAACATTAACAAAACACATCCCAGGCCAAGCACTGGAATGTGAACCGATTCTAGATGGCCCATCCACCTTATCATTTATATCTTCCCCCTTCTCCCCCTGAGTCTACCCTGAATCGTGATAAAATCATTCTTCTTTATTCATTACTCTTAGTGCTGGCTTAGTATCCCTACACAATATAGCTTAGATTTTTCCAATCTCAAAATGGAATCATATCATATGTATTACTCTGCAACTTGCTTTTCTCTTCTGAACAATTTGAGATGTATTAATGTTGATGCATGCAGCTGTGTTCATTTATTTTTTACTCTGTTTATTTTTACTATTGATACAGTATTACACTCAACGAGTATGCCACAATTTACACACTCTCCTGCCAATACATCTTTGTGTGTGTGTGTTTTTCTTTTTTTTTTTCCCTTTGGTCCAATCTTTCACTCTTACAAAGATTGCTACTATGAATATTTTTGTATGTGACTCCTAGCACAAAAGTGCAAGTGTCTGTAGGGTATAGAACTCCCAGGAGATTGCAAATTTATATAAGGTATATGCTCTTTATTGGCTTTCACCCTTACAAAATAGTTATACCAGTGCACATTCAGAAGCAGTCTTTCAGGGATCCCATTAATCCTTACCTTGCTAGCAATTTGGATTGTGTGTTTTTAAGTTTTCCTGATCTGATGAGGAAGAAATCATATTTCATTGTGATTTCAATTACATTTCCCTAATTTCTAGTAAAGTTGAACACACTGCATGTTTAAAAGTCACTGTGGTTCCTCTTTGGTGAAGTGCCTGTTGTTTTCGTTTGTCCATGTTTCTATCAGGTGTTTATTTTTCAATTACTAATTTATATTCTTTATATATTTTAGATTCTAAACTTTGACAGCTAAAAGCTCCTCCCAGTCTGTGGCATAGGGTGTGCAAGTGCATGCACGTGTGTGTGTTTTCACTCTCTTTTACAAATGTCAAGCTGCTAATTTAATGTAAATTTATCAGTGTCTTCCTTTACAGTTTACAGATTTTTGTCTTGTTTAAGAAATTCTTCTGCTTTGAGGCCTTAGAATTGTTTTTTAATAATTGTTCTAAAAGTTGCTCTGCCTTTCCATTTATGTACTTAGTCTACCTGGAATCAATTTTTATATGTGCTGTGAGGTAGGGATTCTAATTCCATCTTCCTCCATATAAATAATTGTCTCTTATTTAAAAATTAAATCACTGGTTAAAAAGTCCATCCTTTTCCCACTGATCTATAACATCACCTTTGTCATATGTCAAACAATACTAATTGTGTGTGGGGGTGTTTTTGAACCCCTTGTTCTGTTTCATTTGTTTACTCCTGTATCAGCTACCACCTGTCCATTAATGCACCATTCATAAGATATTATTTTGAATTCCTAAACATTTTCAGTACATGATATTCATACAGTAAAATAAGCAGGAGCCAAACTTTATTATCATTTAACAAGTTAATAAGCTGCAGATACAAGTTAATATGTAAAATGCCTCTGAATCACAATCTGCATGTTATGATTCTCAAACTAATGATTTTCTAACCCACTGACTTTTTCAGAACATTTTCATGCTATCTCATCAATCTCAAACATAAAACGATACTAATGATATATAATAGCTTTATGTTGTGGAAAACATAGGCTTTGGAATCACACACACGAAAATGATTAGAAACAGGATTATATTAAGACTATGTATAGAACCTTGAGCAAGTCATCTACCTTCTGAGGCTACAGTCATTTGTATAGTATTGATGACCACTATCTTAAAAGGGTTTCTGTATACAGGAAGTAACATATTTATTTTTAATTTTTTTTGGAATTAACATATTTAAATACTTAGCCATGTTTGACATACAGTAAGTACTAAATAAATTATATATATTTTTAACATTGAATACTAGTAAAGTCAGGTATCTTTACTAATAGGGTTTAGTCTATGATAACATTATAATGGAATCAAACATCAAATGTGCAAATTTTATTATCTTCTGTTGTACTTAAATGCACTCTGGAGCCCAAATGCCAACTAAATGTATCCAACTGACTTAAAATGTATCTAAGGACCAACCTAACAAGTTCACCAGCCATCTTGCCACCCAATTACCCTTGAGCATCTATTTTTTTAAAATTCAACTCTGATATCTTCCCTGTTTAGAGATTCCATGTTCCACCTCACTAAAACTCAAAGAAGTTGTGGATTGTTATTAAAAGAAAACAAAACAAAAGACTATAGTCAATTGACACCCAGGCAAAAGTCCAGAAGTCACCCTGACTCCTCCTTCCTTTCACTTCATCCAACTATACTTTGAGGGAATCAAGTCCTGTTCACCAAATCCACTAAATCTCTCTCAAGCCAATGTCTCCCTCTGTATCATCAACTGGCCATACTACTCTACACTGTAACAGTAATGTACCCAATCATATTACTTTACACAAGCAATTGAGCAATTAGTTAAAAACTGGACCTAATCTTCTTAAAAGGTACAATAAAATTCTATGAAATGATGTGATCATTTTGAGCTGAGAACACTGAGGCACGAAGAGGTTAAGTAACATGTCTAGAGTACTTATCCTTATACCCTTATAATGACCCAGCAATTAGAATTCATACTAGATCAGCTAATGCTAAAGTACACCTCTCAAATACTGCGCCATGCCACGGGCCATGAGTTATCATTCTACATTGTAAACATATCACCTCCTTGATAAAAATCCCTTGCAAGGTGTTGAGAAATGATATGATTCTGGAAGTATTTTGACTATAGATCCTTCTGTCTAGGGCCTCTGTACCTAGGACGTGAAAAATCAAACTCCTTTTTCTAATAGTCCATTGAGAGCTGGCCAGTGCCTCCCTGAGTCCTATTTCTCACTCTTAACCACTTTATGCTCTCTCTCTGTCCTTAGCTTTGTCTTATCTGTCACATTACAAACATAGAGAATGGATGAAAGGAATAGGAAAAAAAAAAAAAAAAAGGTAAAAAAAACGGACAGCAAGAGGGGAAGTGGATGCAGGAGAGCCCAAGCCTGAGTGTGAGTGAAAGTGGGAGGGAGCCCGACAGAGTGAGTGAGCAAGTACAACCTAGTAGTTCAGGGAGACATGGAGACTTGGTTTGGCAGAAGAGAGAAACCAGTCAGCCAGCAAGAGCCCAAATGTGAGCGGGTGCCATGCAAAAGAGACTCAGTAAGCCGGAGACACAAATTCCAGGAATGGGGGAGAGGTCTACACCCCATCCTGTCCCTTGTCTGGGTATTCTGTGCCTGGTAAACCTTTTTCTCTTCCTCCCAACCTCATGTTCCTGGTTACCTTACTTGTCTTTCAAGGCTTAGCTCAGGGACCTTCTACTGCAAAGTTTGCCCTGAACCCACATGGTGAGTGTACATCATGCATCCTTTCCCACACCCCACAGGAGCCTGTCTTTACCACTAGCAGAACACTCAGCAAATAGTACTGAACTTTTCTCCATGACCTGCTTCATCTTTTAACAGCAAATTCCTTAGAAGTATTTTTCCCCCTCTTTAATCATCAGTGTCATGCATATAGTGGGGTTTAATAAGTGCTTGAATGAAAGCCCCCTATTTTTCAATTTCTCCAAAATTTTCCAAGCATAATGAAGGAATGTGCTATCTTAATCTCATCTCTCACACGCACACATACATTCTTTCTTTCTTTCTTTCTTTCTTTCTTTCTTTCTTTCTTTCTTTCTTTCTTTTTTTTTTTTTTTTAAGATTTACTTATTTTGGGGAGGGGAGTGGAAAGGGAGAGGCAGAGGGAGAGAGAGAGAATTCCAAGCAGACTGCCTGCTCAGTGGCAGAGCTTGGGCTCCATCTCATCATCCTCGAGAACATGACTTGAGCCAAAATCAAGAGTTGGATGTTTAACCAATTGAGCCACCCAGGAGCCCTTCACGTGCACATATCCTTAAACTGATTTTCTTTAATCAAGATGGGATGATTTATTTGATAAAAATAAAACATTAAATGAAGAAATGAAACTCAGGATGCCTGGGTGGCTCAGCAGTTGAGTGTCTGTCTTTGGCTCAGGGCATGATCCCGATTGGGATCGAGTCCCACATCAGGCTTCCTGCATGGAGACTGCTTCTCCCTCTGCCTATGTCTGTCTGTCTGTCTCTCTCTGTGTCTCCCATGAATAAACAAATAAAATCTTTAAAAAAGTGAAATAAAACTCAAATATCTTGACTATAATGACCCAGCAATTATGACTGTGGCTTTTATATTACCTTCCTTAGGGAAGAGTTTCTCAATCTTCTCACTATTGTCATTTGGGGATGGATGATTCTTTGGTTGGAGAGAATATTGTGTGCTATAGGATGGTTAGCTTTCACCCTAGCTTCTTCCCACCAAAGGCCAGTCACATCCCACCCAGTTCTGACAACCATGACTGTCTGGTTTCCTATGAGGGGAGGGGCAGTTAAAGTTTCATGTTACGCTTTCTTCCCATATATGGCAGCTCCCTTTTAAGACCTTACACTTGACATAGAGTGTGGTATGGGTTATTTGACAGATAGGAGGACAAAAAGCTCAGTCAAAACTTCATTTCAAAAGACAGGGAATACCAGAAGTTTGAAAAGAAAGTTTTAGATGTGCAGCTATGTGTGGTGATGAAGTTAACTACTGTGGCGATCACTTTGCAATATATACATACAGCGAATCATTGCATTGTCCATCTAAAACTAATACAACATAACAGGTCAATTATATCTCAATAAAAAACACAAAAAGAAAAGAAAATTTTGGGGCTTCTGGGTGGCTCAGTTGGTTAAGTATCTGCTTTTGGCTCAGGTCATGATCTCAGGGTCCAGGGGTCAAGCCCCATGTCAGGCTCTCTGCTCAGTGGGGAGCCTGCTTCTCCCTCTCTCTCTACCCCTCCCCCTGCTCATGCTCTCTTTCTTTCTGTGTCAAATAAATAAATAAAATCTTTAAAAAAAAGAAAAGAAAGTTTTGGTAATGCAATTCAATTCACTTTTGAAAAAAAAAAGATACCATTTGTGCATTATTTACACCTTTTTGGAATGCTCCAGTTTTCAAAGTCATTTCTGTGATACACTTGATTTTCTTCCCTTGTAGGCAGAATCAAAGCAGACATCTAAAATTACAACCCAACATGGGAGTAAATAACTGCATCTGCTACAAAACTTAATAAAATAATCACAAACACCAATGCTTTGCTGACAGGAGGAGCTCTGATGTCATTAGAACCGAAGAAAAGGTTTATCTGAAAACATATGCACAGCAGTCACTGGAATAAAATTAAATTTGGAGAGCAAAAACCTGAAAAATATGTGGCACTTCAAGCAGCGAGAAGATTTATGATGACATTTGTCAAAATGGTATGTGTGTGTCTACTTCATGCATTTCATGCAAGCCCACCATATTTGGCTGAAGTGCCTGTTTTTCTTTCTTTTTTTTTTTTACGTGCATAAAAGAATCCCATTCCTCTTTTCAAAATCTGTGGCAAGTTCACCTTCCAAATTTGATCTTCACACATTGGTATATTTATTTCCTCTTCTGCTAGAGGAGTTCTTCTGAGATAACTGGTTATCTAGAAGCTTCCTGAAAGTCTGAGTGGCACACCTATGGACTATGTACCCATTGGCTGGATCATCCCCTAGTTCCTACACCCTGACCAGTGCAGGAGATCAAACAGAGCTGAACAAGGTACACAGGTCAAAGACTCCGTTCCTCTGCAGGGGATGGCTAGCTTTTGGCTTTCTTCTGATGGACTCAGAGGACCTTTCCTGGGTAATGCCCGTCTTTAGAGACAGAAAATTCCCTTCCCTAAGGACTGGTTCTGGTTTGTGTTTCTCAAAGCAGTTGTATGGGGACTTCAAGGAAGAACATACCTCTCTGATCAGGCATGCTGAGTTCTGGCCCTCACTCTCCTGTTTATCACCAGGTGACATGGGCACAGGAGAACAGCAGCCAGACTTGTGCCCCTCGAGTCAGGCTCAAGTCCCATCGATCCCAAATGACCTGAGAAGTGCCCTAATGTTTAGGAAGGAGACAAATTGTTTGGAAATACCACCAAAAAGTGGCACTCAAGGATGCTCCTCTCTGTCTCTCTCTTTCTGTCTCTCTCGTTTAATTACATGGAGTAGAACATTTTTTTTTAAGATTTTATTTATCTATTCATGAGACACACAGAGAGAGAGGCAGAGACATAGGCAGAGGGAGAAGCGGGCTCCCCACAAGGAGCCCAACGTGGGACTCGATACCAGGTCCCTGTGATTACGACCCAAACCAAAGACAGATGCTCAACCAATGAGACACCCAGTCGTCCCTAGAACATATTATTTTATGACTTTCTAGGTAGTGGAAATTTTCCTAATAAACTCTTGCTCAGAACTCTAAGGGTCAATGAGTTACTATGACTGAAGGCAGGCTGAATTCTTATCCTCTTAACCACTTCCTGGAACCTTCCCAGAGCAATCAAGGGCTCCACAGAACAGGCTGGAAAACTACTGGGACAGAAAACACTGATCAAGAAGACATGAAGGCCTGAATATCAAACACAGCAGAATAGCCACAAACTCAGAGTTGGAAAATTGCTATGTGAATCACAGTTGTGCATTTACTGTCTCATCTGAAACAAGCCGATCAACTCGCCGAGTTTCCATTTGCTCATTAATGAACCAGAGACAGACGTGCACGTCCCAACCACACAGTCTCACACAAGTCACTTATTAGCAGTGTGACTCTGAATATGCCACTTCACTTTTCTGTACTTCACTTTCTTCACCTGCTAAAAATGGGTGATACTGTCTATCTCATATGGTTACTGCAGAGATCAACTGAGATACTTAGCACATAAGGAAACAGTGAAGGTCAGCTAGTCCTCCTATTATTTTCTAGTAGTAAACTTTTAAAACTCTAAAAGCAATATAAAATATCTGGCAATGTACAGCTTCTGGTATATTATTAGCTTTGGTTGTTGCTGCTATTGACAGTGACCCTGGTCAAGCTGCTAAGTTGCCACAGGGTTTCTGTTGAGCTCCAGTCTGCTCTGGAGATTCCAAAAAGTCCCCACTCGTCCGATCTTTATTTTCGAACTGAAGCTACCCCACAAGGAAGGAAAACCCCCCTTCCTGCTGCACTTGTTTGCTAATCTCAGCTTGAATTCCTTTTCAGAATATTACATTAAGCGAGGAGATTCCCCAGCAGAGCAACAATTTGTCCATTTACTTGAACTACAGTTCTACAGCCACTGTTGGGTTTTTCCTTGAGATAACAAATTCCGTTTAGTACATTCAGGAACATCAACCATCGTAAAAACGAGCCACCCTGTTCAACACTTCAGATTTTTCAAAAATAGAAATTTTTACTGTACAGGATGCTGCCTCCTCGTGGACTGAGTCACAATTAAGGAGATTAGTCCTAATAAACATCATCCTTTCTACGAAGAGCTACCAAGATAGAAGAAAAGACTTGCAGGCTAATGAGTAGAGTCCTAGAAATCCAAAAGAAAGAAATATGATATTTTAATTCAGTTGACTTTGCTAAACAAAGCACTCCCCCCCACCCCATCATTTGAACTCCTGCCATTTTATTTCCCATACCTAAAAAATCCTACAGTTCCAGAAATGAAAGGAATAGGAGACAAATACATTTTGACTGAACCTAACTATAATGTTCTGCAAAATAAACAGGAAACTATTGCTCTCGCCTTCAACTACAGTGTAAAAGCACCTCAGAAACATGGAAAGTTTGAGAGAAGTAGACGTAAAAAGGATAATTTGTTCCAGAATAATTTACAGATCGAAAAGAATGTTGCAAATTACTCAAACAGTTCCAAAAGTTTCTTTAATACCTTACTTGAAGTCTGATAAAAATCCTCACTTAAAAAAAGGGTAACATTATTTGCAAATTGAGCAAGAGGACCCGATGATAGCCATATATAATCAGTTGTCACCTTGCAGCTCAATTAGCCCTCATGTAAAAACGAGGCATGTAAGGAGAAATGAGGTTTTGACATTATCTCTGCCAGCAAGATAATTACACAGCCTTCATTTAACAGTAGGGCAACACTACTGTAGCAACAAATTAACTCAGCTCCATTTGCAATTCATGGTGTGTTTTCTCATTTAATACCATTTGTCTTACCCCAAGTGAATGTTTCCATTAGTTTTCTCTAGCACAGCAAATACTCAGTTTGACTCCACATATTACATCACTGAGTCAATGCTCACCTTCCAGCAACTCTTTGAAAGCATATTCAAAATGTGATAGAATGTCCTGTTTTTCCATTTCAGCTACAACTTTCTCTGGTTTATGGCCAAATCATACAGTCAGTGTATCTGTGTTGAACAGTCAAGGGCATGAAATTCCCTAAGCCTACAATTGACTTCAGAGCAGTTTTCTCTTTTTCACAAAGAAAAATCAAGAAAGAAAGAAATGTTAGTGAAGTCCTAATGTGGGTACAATCATGTATTAGGTTATTAATATATTTCCAAAAAGACATTTTAGGAGAGACATATTTTTAAAAACGTGCTGGCTATACACGTTAGGTTTTTAAGTATGTACTCACCTAACCAGATGACTCTGTGATCTCATTTATTTTCCTTTCCACATTTTGCATTACAAGTTTTCCTTGGTTTGAATTTAAAAGCCACTATATGTCCTTAAAAGTAAGCATGACTGAGGAGAGTTTAAAAGCAGCAGCAGAATGTTAAAGGGTCATGGGTACAGAAAGCAGAACCGAGTGGGATCCTGTATCGTCCTGAATAGACTCAGCACGCAATTTCATGTTCAACTCCAAAAGGTCATGCTAATTTGGCTACCGATTTATCATTTGAGATTTTATGCCCTGAATTACCTGCTACTGACAATACAAGAAGCCCTAAATAAAAGTCCTAAGAACCCCAAGTTCCTAGAATCGCTTTAGTCAATAAAACTTAAACCTACACAGTATGGTGTTGAGCTTCAAACATTCAAATTATAAAGGCAAATGCATTTATTTATAGCTAGTGTATGTTAGTAGGGAAAAAAAAATGAAGATTTAACTTTATAAGTGAATATACAAAGATTCCAAAGAAGGGGATTTCAATTTTCAAAAACAAATTTGCATGAAATTATGGAAACTTGTGAGAAGAAAAACACTTTCCAGGAGTTTTATTTTATTTATCACAACAATAGCAATTGGCAAAAAAATCTACTGAAAACTGTATTATATTCTCAAAGAATGAGGAACAAAAAGATACATATGCATGCACTTCAAGCAAAGTTTCACCATAAAATGGTTACTTTAACATTGTGAGCTAGCAAGGAAGTACCCACAATATGTTAGTTTTCTGTTTTTTTCTTTAACCACAAGATAATTCAATATGTCTACAGTCTCAGGGAACTAACTGTCCTAAGGAATAGACTGAAGTCTTGAAATTTAACTTATAAACAAGATGTATCAAAAATAAGGTCCATGCTCTTCTCTGTGGTTTAACTGGTTTTAATTCTCAGGTCCAAGTGATGCTAAGTGAAACAGAAGATGAAAGAAGCAATGCTTTATGCCTGTTCTTAGAAATGCATTCTTTAGTGGTTTACTTCTCCATACAGGAACTTATTTTAGTCATTTGACTAGCAGTCATCCAACCTTGGCTCAAGCAATTCAGGTACAGAGAAAAGATACAAAATAAAAGTAATATAAAGTTAGAATTTCTTTCTGTGTTCCCTTGCCCCTGCCAAGTACACATTTATCCAACTGCTATGAAGAGGGTAACCTGTTTAATGTCTTGTATCAGGAATTCTGAAACTGACTATGTGTTACCACTACAGGCCTCTATTTCATGTACTGAAGTAGTAAATTATGCACAAATATGATAGAGAAGAAATTACCATATTTGTTATATACAGTGAACACAAATCAATACTGGGCAAAGGATATGAATGGATATCACATTCAGCATATGGAAAATTAACCCATCAATACAATTATTAATAAAATATATGGGAAAATATTCATTCTTTTGTTTGCATTCTTTCATTACTCATTTAATCAGATTGATCACTTTGGAAAAGATCAAGAAAGGCATGAATCCAAAAGTGGTATTTAAATTAGTACCTAAAGGCTGAGTATGAATTATTTTAAAGTATTCAATTAAAGTAGGCAAGTAAAATGCTGCTATGCCATATTTTCATTTAAGGTAAAGCACACAGTTAAAATATGAAATAGACTGTTTTATTATTGTAGGAGTTTTACTGCTAAGAAACTTCCCAATTTTTAATGTAATTAAAACAATTGTTTCAATGGGAAATGTGGTTGGAGGATTACTTTTAGACTCACAATAACATAGTTATTTTTAGGGAGATGGTTAAATATTACAAGGTTTGTCACTGACTGTAGAGCTATAAAATCTAAACATCACTCAGTAAATATGGCTCTTAACTATATCTAGCTTTTGTGTAAGAGTACGGGCCTCTCTTTTCCAATTTATAATCAGCATTATCATTAACACAGAACATTATAACTTTTTTTTTAAATCATCTATTATAAAGCATAAGCCACTAAAACAATGCAATTGTGATTTATGGGGGAAAAGCACCTTACCTTAGTTGCTTCGGTTCAAATGATATTCTCTTATATCCAATTCACTTTATTTATGATCATGCATACATAGGGTCCATGTATAATGTTGAGAAGTAACTGATAAAACATTTATTTAGACACTACTGATAAGCTGATAAAAGTTTTTTGACTCTGAATATTTAAGAATATCTACAGTCATCAACAAAGTAATTTTATTGAAGTAACTTCTGAGGAAGTAATTGTGTGTGTGCCTGTGTGTGTTCTTAGAAGGGTGAAACTTTCATTTACAAAGATGTTCACCAAAGCATTATTTATAACAATTTAAAATGAAAACCTAAAAAAAAAAACTTTACAGCAACATGATAGAATATTATGCAACCATTATAATCTATTAATAAAAACATACATCAGATTAAAATGCATGACTCAAAACTGCATTATAGTTTGCATTCATTCATTCATTCATTCATTCATTCAAACATTGAGTATCTGCTATATGTCAGGCACTGTTCTAGGCCATGGGCACATAGCTATGAACAAAACAAACACAAATCTCTGCCTTTATGAAGCCTATATTCTAGTTAGAGGAGACATACAATCAGGATATACTGAGGACAGTTTGGATAAGTTACGATGGAAAAAATACAGCAAGGAAGTGAGATAGAGCTGGGATGGGAGGCTAGTGGCTTTTTAGAGTCAGAGAATGCCTCAAACAGGTGAGCAAGTGAGCCAGGCGTTTACCCAATGGAAGAACATCTGGGGCAGAGGAACAGACAGCTCTCAGTGGAGGGCACCGCAGGCCAGGAAGCCCATGTTGCTGGAGAAGTGAGCAGAGAGACAAGCAGTAAGAGGAAGGAGGTTGGGGTGGTGGTGGGGTGGATGTAAGTTGCTGACTGGTGAGCAACTGTAGAACATCTGCCTCTACTCTAGTGAGAAAGGAAGCCACTAGAGGGTTTTGAGTAGAGGAATGATGCAGTGGAGCTAACATTAAATTGATCACTTGCTGTGGTTTGAAAACAGACTTGAGGAGAGTGAATGCAAAAGCCAGCAGCTTCTGTTATCAGGACAGAGATGAAGCAATGTTAGAACAAGGAAGTGATGTCGAAGGTGATTCGAGGAGGCCTGATTCTAAAGACATGTGAAGACAGACCCAGCTAGATTTGCTAATGGAGTAAGAATATTACAGGAACAGAGGAATCAAGGATGACACCGAGGTTTATGGTAGGAACACCTGAAAAGAGAGTAAGTACTGCCATTTCCTGTCTTGAGGAAAAATAATAGGAAGAAAATCGGTCAAAATTTAAGACTCGTCACAAGTTTTGGAAAACAGATTTCCAATTAGTTAAGTAACAAGTTTGATTTGGATAAAAACACTAGAAGAAACTGTATCTGAAGAAAACAAATACGTTACTATAATCTAAGTTCCAGATAAAAAATGATGAATTGTTTCAGGAAGTGAGCAAGTGGGCGGGGGTGGGTGGGTGGAGGTGGGCAATTTTATGGAGTCAATACTTAAGATAATAGATAAATGAGCCCAGATGTTAAAAGAATATGTATACTATCCAGAATGAAACCAAGGATGAACATAAAACACTAATTTAAACTCATCATAATGCCTGGAGGACTGAAAGAGACCAACTGAATCCACTGAAAAACATAAAGGTCTCACTGTCATCAGTAAACAAAAGGATAACAATCGTTACTTTGAAAGGTATTTTGGACAATACATGAGATAACAAACACAACTCAGAACAGGTACTTGAAAGCCATGTTCTTGATCCTTCCTTGGCTCAAACGCCACTCCACTCTGAATCCTTCTACAAATACTGTAGCCCAAGACAGGGAAGAGAGAATATTTACTGTTTTTAAATGAACTTAAATCTCTAGGTTCATACACATATTCTAAGATATTATTAGCATAATCCTGGAATTGCATTTTTATATCAGTAAAAATGTCCAAGGATCTATAAACTATTAAAACCAGCAGAGTGATGACAAGTGAAGGTCAAAGTCTGCATCATGGCATCAAACGAAGAGTTTATGAGGGCTTAGAAGAGGAGACAATAATCAGTAGGAGCCAGCAGAGGTTCACTAAGAATAAATTCTGCCAAGGGAATGACATTTGATTTTATAGGCAGGGAGGGACAGTATTATGAAAGGAAGATGGCAGGAATGTGGCATATTAGAACTTCAAAAGGGTATCTAAGAAGTCTTTAATAGTAATATTTGCAATAATGAGAGTCAACTGTGGCTGGCTAAGAGTTCAGTCAGGTGGAATTACAGAGAGGAAAGCAGCTTGACATAAAGAGAATGGATTAATAGATTGGAATAACCTGCAAAGAAGCCTCCAGTGGCAGGCATTCTCGGCCCCTTCAGTTATTCAACATCATTATTACCAAAGTACTGGAATGCAAAAAGAAAAAGTATGCTTCTCAAACTTCACATTGCAAGACCACATTAAGTGATAGAATCAGATTTGGAAGAAAACCTTGACAATTTGAAATTTGGCCTTTAACTAAAAACAAGAGAAGTAATAGAGACATTAGGCTGTGTAATTACCTAACAGAGTAAGAGAGACAGATGAACAGACTGCTTTAGAGAAAATGGAAGACTTGTACCTCAACAGAAGTTTGTATAAATTAGGGGTTTTAGTTCAAATCATGAGACGTGCTCAGTGAAATGCTAGCCCAAATGTGATGTGACAAATCTCATCTCCACCTCTACCCCTAAATGAAGCATTCTTTTCCTTTTTTTTTTTTTTAAAAAAAAGATTTTATTAATTTACTTGAGAGAGAGAGAAGGAGAGAGGGAACCCATAAGTGGGGCGGGGAGAGGCAGAGGGAGAGGGAGAAGCAGACTCTCCACTAAGCAAGGAGACTGATGCGGGGTTTGATTCCAGGACCTGGGGATCACAATCTGAGCCAAAGGCAGATACGTAACAGACTGAGCCACCCAGGTGCCCTCAAATGAAGCATTCATGAAGTAACTCATGTGTCTGGAGTAAAAGTAACCATGAATCCAGTGGTATTTTACTTCCAGGTACCATATTTGAAAGATATTAACAAATAAGCACATTTAAAAATAGAAAAATCAGAAGGGTGGGTGGGTTTGGGAAAATGTGAAAAATAACTGGAAAGAAATGAAGTGATCCAGTATGAAATGGAGAAGATACAAAACTGCCCCAAGTATTTGTGAGAGCATCCCATGGAACTCTTAATTCCTTTCCTAATATCTTTCTATTTTACAAGTGAAAAAAAAAAACAAAAACAAAACAAAAAAAAACTGAGGCCTGGAGACATAACACAGACAGCTACTAGAGCCACATACACTTAAATTTACATCTTTTGAAAATGAGGAATCCAATTTATTCTGCATAATTCCAGAGGGAGAACTAGAACCAACTACACTGTGAAGCCGGATTTCAGGTCACTATGAGGAAGAAATGGAAACAAAACAAAAACTTAAAACCTTATATGATCATGCACAGGTTCCAGAAAATCTGGACAGAAAGGCAAATACGTATATATGATGTTATCAACAGCTTCAATCTTCAAAAATATGTTATCTGGGTTTCCAGACTTCATGGGCATCTACACTATGCTGAGTAACCATTACACCAAGTGTCCCATATCTCTTCACCTGTACAACTCTCCCAGTGAAAAAACAGAACCTTAATAAGCACTATAATAACTTGCCCACAGATCCAAAGCAAATAATCACAGGACTTCCTGATTCCTCCTTCTGTAGTTCTTGCCCGCTTGCTACACATTAAGATCATTCAATGCTTCTTAAAAATACTAATGCCTGGGTTCCACTCCCAAGAGGTTCCAATTTAACTCATCTGAGATGGGGCCAGTTGTTGAAACCTGTACAGGACTTCCTAAACTAGTGGGTGCAGACAGGACAACACATACAGGAGAGAAAAGCTACTTTTCTTAGGGATCGAAAGGGTAACGGTGAAAGGTAAAAAAGAAATCTTGGCAAATGGAACATTTAAGTATCTTTATAAAAATAAATTTCAAAGGCAATTTTGTAATTATTTAAGATATAATAAAACAAAATTCAGATATCCTGAGGCCCAAAACATCAGAAGTTCAAGAAGAAAGGCAGTTTGACACTAAAGTTCATAACCCACTCAACTAAAATATGCTTTTTAAACAAATAAAATGACACTTTTTAAAGTCAAATACTGTAAAAGATTACTTGTCTTTTGCACAAGTGGCAGATCTGTTATCATTCTCATCATATTGAAAGCTTATCCAACAGATGCCCTCTCTGTACCCTCCAATAGCTCTTTGTGCACTTAAAATTAACCCCACTATCACAGTGTTTCTTGGACTAACCAATGTAAGATATTTGAAGAGAGTCTTTGTTGTCATAAAATGAGAAAAGTTGCATTAAAAGCATTAAAATAATTGTGGTTACTTGGAAAAAAAAAATCAGCAAAATACCATGCCAGCATTTTATGTAAGCCATTCCTTGCCAACAACTAATACAGTTTTCAGCTCTTTAATTAAAGAGATATTCTTTAAAATTGGGAAGAAATGTTAAGTTGAATGTCATCCCCTTCCTCCTAGAATGAATGACCTTTGATAAGTATCTGAACCATTTAGACACAAACACACATAAAATGTGATTTTTTTTTTTATTCAACAAACATGAACTTTGGAGTGGTCGAAGAAAATCAAGTACTATTTTCTCAATTTAATTACACAGAAAAAGACAGAGCTGACAAGCAGATGAGTTGTCTAAACAAACTTTACAAGCTAGGTATTAAGAGGAGTGTCATTTTTGTTAGAAGAGCCCAAGGTGACTGCTTATGTTTTGAACTGCTAGTTAATTCTGGCCAGAGCACAAATCTGTCTTCTCTCTTATAATTAATTCTCAGTGTCAAAACTGTAGATGTCCTTTTCAGAATCAACCTATCTTGCCTGTTAATTATATTACAGAAATATGTTCAAATAATGTTAACGGTCTGATTCTAAAATGCTCACAGAACAAGTTATAGGTAAAGCCCAATTAATGACTTAGCTAAATATGTTTACTTAATTATTTTGCAGAGAACATGAGAATGATTTGCTTTTTGCAAAGATGATATGAGGATATCATTTTTAAAAAGAAAAGAAACATGCAGTCTTATGATGGATACAGGATAAGAACCACTGCTTGGATATTAAGACAAATACCGATTATGTTTAGAAGTACGTAACACTGAAATATTATTTCTTAGATTAGAGGGTTTCTTATATGCTGAGGAAATGGACAAATAAGACAGAGTGGCCAAGGAAAAGTCTTTTGAAGGGTAGTAGAACAAAGTATGCTTCTTAAACATTTTTCTATATTCAAGTTAAAATAGTCTTATTTTCTCAATGGTTCACATTTGTGAAAGCCGAACTCAGATGAATTGCCTCTGCAGCTGCCATGGGAATTTAGATGGATACCAGGAAACCCATAACTGCCCCAGAGAGGGCTTGGAGCTGACATACATGACTGGGAGTCCCGCAGAGCTCCAAGACAAGTGTAGGTCCAGGAAGTGCCCACCTATTGATGCCTGTGAGGCAGAATGACAGTCTGGGACTGCAATTAGTTTCTGGATGTTTTATCTGCTTGTGGATAGCTGCCCTGTAATTTATCAAAGCGAGATAGAATGATAAGTGGAGTAATCATTGGCCTCAAGAGAGAGAAGGGGGGAAACAGTTCTGAGCACCTGTAAGGGGCAGGTCTTGGTGCAAGGTACATCCGTAATATTCATTCAACCTCTCTTCTCTCATACACCTTTTCAGGTAAACACTACAACTCCCATTTGGAAAAGTAGAAACTGAGGTATAGAGAGGGTAAGTAAATTGTCCAAAATCACTCGGTCAATAATGGCCGACCCAAGCAGGATTTGGGTCTGAGTCTTTCTGGCTGCAAAGAGCATGTTTATCTAGAAAACTACAAAGTAAAGCAAAATTCAAGATCAGATTCAGTGATAAAGAAAATATAACATTGAAACTCATATGCTCATACTTGAAATGTTTCTCCCCTTTAATTCTTGATAAATCCACACATGGGTTTGGGAGTTTGATACTTAAATGTTTTTTTTTCTAGGTCTGGGGAGTGATTTGGGTCTACGGTGACATTTGCACTCAAGAGTCATACCATTTGCAGGTTAAAAAAAAATCATAAAAGAAGCCTTGAGGCTTCTTGGTTCCTACAAATGAGGAAACAAAGACATAAAGCGCTTTAAATCTTGCCTGAAGTCACGGTGGTAGATTTTTGTAAAACTGCGATTAGACCTCCAATCTAACCCAGGGTCTACTGTTCTTTCCATCACAAAGTGCTAGGTTTTTTGTTTGTTTTTCCCAGCTCTGGAAAAGGTTTTAACTGTTAATTATCTTAACAACATGGTTCAACCATGAGACTATCATTAAAGTCCTACAATAAATTAGCACATTCAATCATTACCTTAAAAGGAAACCAATCATCTTGCTCTGTATCAACTTTGTTTTAAAAAATAATCAAATACCAGCAAGAAAAACTAGGTAAGCTACTTAACCAAAATAAAATTTGGATTTATTGGTCAAAATTCCAGGTGGCTTAGATTTAAAATATAACTGATATAAAAGATCAATGCATCATGACATGAGAAAACGGTTACTGATTCTTTATGTGCTTCCAATTTGATTGCTTTGGCCTTCTAAACAAATAAATGGAAGTACCAGAAACCTATTAGTATGATTGATAATAAAGCCTCGCTCCTGAATGTGTACAATCTCTAAGCTCGGAGGATAACAAACAAACAAACAAACAAAAATCAGTCTAAAGATCTGCTCTAAATTGTAATAAAATAATATTTGAATTAGTCATAAATGTAAAATTTTAAAGACTTTTTGAATAATCAGATTGTCTTCACTTTAAGTCTCTAAAGAAATCCATTTTTATGTCTTAAAAACTAACAGCTTCTATCTTTTAACTCAGCATTCCTATTTTTAGTTCATGTCTTTTTGAAGTTCCAATTTTTAAAAATCCAAACCTAATAAGCTTCAGATTATCATTTATTACTATTCAAAACTCAGTGACAGTGGGTCTTTTTATATACAGAAAATAGTATGGTTGACAGGAATATGTTTATTAATGTTATGAGAAAATGGAAATATTTATAAGGCATATATCTATACACAGATAAATATATACACACAAAGATATCATACTTTTTACATTATACTTCATATTCGGAATGCTTTAGCTTGGATTACATATTTCCTATCCCCCCAAATCAAAATAGTTTAGTAATTTAACAATGCATTTTCTTATTATGAATACTATTGTTCCAGTTACATATAATGAAATAAACTTGGAACAGTGAGGACAAACTGGCTGGTAGTAATTCAATAATCTATTTAAAGAGAAAGTATACTTTTCTAGAACTTAATATTGCTAAATCATACTTCATTACCACAATTTATACACTATAAAATGTTGCTTACAAAAAAAAAAATGGGTAAGAGTTTTCCTATTTTTGTTCAACCTATGTAACTTTAAAAAAGAAACACATGTATATACCCATGCAAATGAGGTTCCCAGATGTTTATATATTCTATTTACTCAATTGCAGCCAGCTACATAATTCACATGCAGGGCTATCCCCCTTTGAACTAAATGAATTCTGTTATAATGGAGAGTGGAGAGTTGAAAAAATTGCTTACAATTGCACATACAAGTGAAAAAGATAGCTAAGTCTAAATTAAGATGTTGGCTATGAGGTTTCCAATAGGACCTTGACATGACTGTTGACCTACTCATGACATGATCACACCAGTACGGATTTGGAATTCTATTAGTATTACCAGAGGAAAAAAAGTCAAGGAGTCATCAAGAAAACAAATCTATATCTTCTACTCCATCAGCCAATTACTGTTGTTAAAGTGGAATTAGATGGGTATTGACAATGCGAAGGGGATGAGGATTAAGCAGATGACTGAATATATCGCAAGCAGTGGTGATCATAGTTTAGTTTTTTTGCACTGTTTTGTTTCTACTGCACAAAGTATTTTACAATTCTAAAACAGGAATGTGGAAAATATTTGCTAACCAGATAATAAAAAATATTCTCATATAAGGTACTATTTTATACAAGGATATTCTCAGCAGAAAAGATCATAAAATCTGTACCTGTCTATGAATAAAGGACCCCTGGAGAGATTAAATAAAGGGTTTTTAAAAATTCGTTAATATTTCAAAGCAGAAAATTCTCCAACTGCATTCTGAAAACTGTATCTTTTCTTAAAATGTAAGGATGATACAAGTCAAGTGAGTATAACACAACAATAGTTCTATTGCATGAGGAGGCAGGATAGTGTAATATTTAAGAGCACGATCCTCGGACTTTATAAAGACCTAGTCTCAGGTCTGGACTCTGTCATTTGCTATAGCTCTGTGACCTTGAGGAAATTACTTACCCTATGTCTTAATTTCCCAATCTGTAAAACTGAGAGAGAACACCCGTGACATATGGTTATTGGGAGAATTAAATGAGTGTGCTTAGCATAGTATTCTGTTATTGTTAGCTTTTGCTATCATAAAATGTTAGTGCTATATTTCTACTGAAATCAGCCAGTTATTTTGTCTACAGATAAAATCCAGTTTTGTTACACATGGTCATTTGGAATTCCTGACATGCTAAGTGGTCAAAGTCAAGGAACCCATAAAAGTATCAGTTTTCAATGCCAAAGTATTATATAAAACCTGGTTTTACTTTACATTACAACCTCCATTCTGCCTTGGGGGAAAAATTACAAAGCATCCAGCAGATTTGATATAATGGTGGGAGAAGGATTACAAACCTAAACTGCAAATTAATACTATTATGACACAAAGAATAGTTTTGGTGTTTTAAATAGAAACATTTTCTCCAGTTTGATTAGTTCACTCAATCCTGGCTAAAGTTCCTGGTACCATTTTTTTGCCATTTTCTTCCTACATCAAAGTTTTTACCCATTTACACACTGTATTTTACTAATGACTACATAAGACTAGCACCTTCCCCTTGTCATACAATTCACAGATTTTGATATTAAGTATATTCATTACAGCCTTTGTCTTTTAAAGTGAACTTTAGATGGAATAAGAGATAAATAAGATTTATGCCAGACTGAAATCTTTAAGTAAATTTATAATGTTAATAAATATATCAATAAACTTAGAGTAATATTTAAGTAAAATTATAATCTAATGAAGATGTTACTTGATACTACTGGGGTCTATTTTCTTAAATGTGTCAGTGAGTGATCCTCTCCTTTATTCTAAGTATGAAAGAACTGATATTTTGAATTAGCCAAAAGATATAAACAATGCTTTCACTTACAATAGAAAAAAATAAATGCTTTATTCATATGTACGCTTAGAAACTATGGTGAATTATGCCTCAAATTTTTAAATCCTCCTGAGACATTTCTTATTTCCAATGAACTGAGGTAGCTTTGCCTCATAGTCTGATTTTAACTTTAATTTTAAACTTAAAATTTACAAAAAAAAAGTACATAAAGGAAAAGTGCTTAATTTTGTGATTCAACTAAAATTCAAACAGTAATATATTTTTCAATAATATAAGAAGGCTAAAAACACATTGTTTTAAAAAAGCAGTAGCAAAGAATGCCAGGAATGCAATAAGGAATGTCATGGCTTCCAGTGGCAATTCATTCAAGATAATAAAATTCCCTAAAAGTACTAAGAGGCAGGACAGCATGTTATTAAAATTTTAGTACTATCTTAAAAACAAAATTATAATCGAGAATAGAAAAAGCAGAAAGCTACCTAAACACAGACAAGAAAAAAAAAAAAAAACCCTCTAGCAAATCTAATAAATTTAACTTGCCCTGCCAGATCTTTTCAACTTATTGGAAAATTCGCTTGACTTAATATTGACACAGAGATGTGTAAATCAATACATTCAGAATGAAAGATATATTTTAATTTAAAAATGTTCAGACTGCAGCAGTAAATCTATGCACTTAGCACATAAAAATCATCAAGAGTTTGAATGTTGAGACATAGTAGTTGGGCTCACCAACATCTAAAGGTGAATGCCAAACACTAAATTTTTACCATTAAAATTTCTACTTTTTATGACACAAGTAAGGCAATCTTTACAAAATTTACTGAAATATATTTATAAGAACCCAGATAAGCTGAATTTCATTGAGAATCCATCAAAGTCTGCAACCAGGGCACCACCTATCTGCTGTTTATATAAAGTCCTATTTTTATGCACAACTGACAAGCTATTGCAATCTTCCCAAATGAAATGAGAAAAATAAGAGAAATGAAGGTACTTCCTAATCTCGGTGGTTTTCTATATAGTGGAAAGCTTTAACTGTGCTATCCAATATGGTAGCCATCACTTATATGTCTATTAAATTAAGATGTATTAAATGTATGTGATACACTGTAGACTTTAAGTGCAAAATATTTCATTATCATTTTTGCTAAAATAATTTTACTATTACATACGTGCATTTTCAAGGTCGAAACCAGAAATAATTGTGTTCCACCTAGGAATGTATTAGATAAGAAAGCAAGACTTCTACAGACAAGCATAAGAATACAGTTTAACTTTATCTCCTTAAATAAACTAATGTGCACAAATTTAATTTGGTAAATCACAACATAAATTAAAATGATCTTGCATTTAAACAAATCAGGAATATTCCCACTTCTCTGTCTCCCATATACTGTCTACTAGGTATTATAAAAAGATGAAAAACCAATACTCGTAACTCTAATCACTAGTAAATTAACGTTTCAAATGACAAATTTGAAAGCTAAGAGGGAAATGTTATACTTCTAAAAAAATCTATATCACATAAAAAAGGTTAGGAGGTGCATATATTTACTAAAGTATATACATCACAGCCAACTTTTCCCAATTATCCAAGATCACAGCAGAGATCTGCTTCTCACATTCTGCCTATAACCTCTCTTTATAATTACTGCGTAACTTTGCCTTCAGCAATCTCTCTCCTTGAACTCTCACCATCCTTCTTCTTGAAAGTCTTTCTCTTTCCCCACCACTTTCTCAAGCTTTACTAGTTAAGAGCGGTCTGCTAAGACCAGCAACAGCATTACCCAGGAGTTGGTCAGAAATGCAAAATCTCAAGCCCCATGTAAGACTTACAGAATCACAATTTACCTTTTAACAAGACCCACCCCCACCATTTTCTAAGACTGGTCTGGAGGCTAACTTTAAAATCCCTGCTCTAGGCTTGCAGAAAAGGGTTTGTAGCCTCCCAGTCTGTTTCTCTTGTCCTTACCTTTTACTGGGCTTTACTGGTCTGCAGGTCAAACAAGGTTAGAGAGCATCCTAGAAACCCCTAATCTCAAAATTTGCATTTCACAGATAAGCAAACTAGAAATAACTATTAATCTCTAAAAGGCCCTCAGTAAATGAATGACAAGTTGTAAAACAAAAGGCAAGAGGGGAAGCTGAAGGTAAAGGAAGTTAAGGACTTACACAAATTCATGTAGTTAACCAGCTGCAGGATTAAAACATTACATCTGTCTCAAGCTGACTCCTAAATTCAATGCTCCTTCCAATACGTGATGCCACTAGCGAGACAGGGCTTCCAGCTCTCCTCCTTTCTCACTGGGCCGTGGGGGGAGACTATGTCTCTCTCGACTGGGTGTTATCTGCACACAGGTGAGTACATGTGCACATCTAGTTCTGGAATGCTTTGCAGAGGAACGGTTTTAACTGTTAAAAGCATAGTATTTTTTCAGTTTAAGGTCACATTTCCTTTTCCACATTCTTTGATCATTTTCAATTCTATCAGAAAATAGCAGAGGTACTTGAGAGGTGGGAATCAGGAAGTAATGAGTCAAGGTCACATGAGGTAAATTTAAAACACAGACACAAACAAATGGTAACCAGATTGGGTATCATTACTCCAGGTGGTCAGCTGTTCATCATTTGCCCCTACTTCTTTCCTTTTATATTCTGATTCTTCTTTGTTACCCAGTTTCCTGTTCCACTTACCCACTGCTTTTTTTCTTTGAAGGCCACAGAAAAGACAAAATTGAAAGTTACTGGTATAGTGCTTGATACTACCTAATATTACAAATAAGAACTTACAATTCTATAGTATTTTCACTTTTGTACCAAGTATTTTTATAAAGTAGTTCCATAAATATTTTCGTTAAGCCATTATAACACCAAAATGCTAAAATGGCTGACAGTGAATATAAAGAATGATTCCATGTAAGAGCGTTCCCTGGACATGGTAACTCTGTTTACACTTTCTCAATTAATCACATATTATGAAAAGCTCTAAGAGGAGGAAAATATCCAGGCAATAAGCCCCAAAAAACGAAGAATGGAGAAGGCAACACCACAATTTTACTAATACTAAAAACTTTAATACTTAGTATTAAAGGTGGTAAAAAATATATTGTAAAGCTCAAAAATAAATGCTTAATATCAATCAAAATATTGTGACAATCAATATAAGACAATGGATTGAATCGTGTGTTATCAAAGACCACAAGAAGGTGACAGGTATTTAAGCATTCCACAGTATAACTAGCCAATAAGTCAGTAAACAGATAACTAGTTTTATAAATATAATCAACTCAGTTACTTAGTGTCTTATTCTCAACTAACATTTGAGTATAAAATATATACTTAAACGTGACTAATAGGAGCTCCTGACATTGCAGAGTTTATAGAAATAAAAGAACAGAAATAAAAGTACAGAAACACACCATTCTTTGTAAAGATATCAAATATGGTTGAGCATGTTATAAAAGCATTAAAAATTAGAATATCTTGAGTCTATAAACCTCTTGGGTAAAATGCAGTAAAATATGACTGAATTAAAGACTACTAGCATCTCATGAATAATTAGTATTAGATTACACCCATTTAATAGCATAAGGTGAATTAAATAGCAGATTAGGCACAGATAAAAACAGAGCTAGATAACGGCGACAAAGTTGAAGAAATTACCTACAAGGCGGCACAGAAAGACAAAGAAATAGAAACCCCCCAAAAAAGGGTTAAGACACACTGAGAATAAAATGAGAAAGTTGCAACATCTGTCTGTCTGGAATCCTAGAAAAATAGGAGACTCATAATAAACAAAAGACAACATTTAGATAAGGGCTGAAATATTTTTTTTTCTTTTACAGCTGGTTAAAGACAGCTATCAGCAGACAAAGACAACAAAAAAACAGGGTAAATAAATTTACATCAATACATCATGTTGTGAAACTACAGAATATCAAAAACAAACAAACAAATAAAATCAGTGGGGGCGAGTGGGGGGAGGGTGGAGAGGGGGCGGGAGAACTAATCTGACAATAGATTTCTCAACAGCAATGATGAATGCCAGAAGACAGTAACAGGGTATTCACCAAGTGTTGAGAGAAATTGTTGAACCCAGAATTACATATGCAGAAAAAGTATTTTTCACAACCAAGCATGAAAGGAATCCGGTTTCAGATAAAAAAGAACAAATTATCAGTTTTAGAACTTCACTAAAATACCTTCTAAGAACGTATTCAAAGAAAAGTGATAAACAACAACAACAACAACAAAACAAAGAACAGGGATCCTATAAGGAAAAATATGAAATGTTAGGTGAAATAGTAAGAAAGAATCTGGTAAATCTTGTAGATCTAAAATAAACACTGTATATTAATACTAATGTCTAATTCATAGGTTTATAAAACTAGTAAGATTAGAAAGCAAAGGAATGTTTGAAGGATGATCAAAATCAGTGTTCTAAGGTCTCTGTATTGAACGGTCAGAAGTCTGACATTATTACACATGAACTTGAAATTTAACACACCCATGTACTCAACTAGTTGTTAAATTAACCATGCATTTTTACAACTGTTTATCTTCAGTTACACTGAATTTAAGCACGCGAGTTAGAATCAGATAACCTGTTTGTTCACAAAAGTAATACCTACAAACAAACCTATGCTAATCTTCACAAAAATCCATGTTCATTCACTCAATATTCTCACTGAATATTGAGTTCCCCCGATGTGTCAAGCACTCTTCTAGACACTGAGGAGAATGGTGAACAAGAGAAAGAGTGCTTGACCCTGGAAGCTTACATTCTAGTAGTTGGAGACACCAGACAAGGAAAAAAAAAAAAAGGATAATTTCAGATTATGGTGAATGCTATAAAGAAAAGAGAGGTCATATGAGGGCAAGTAATTAAGAGATGGGGGAGATAAGAGATCTAAGTAATTTTGCCTAAGACTTTGAAAGGGTGGCAACTCAAATCGAGTCCCTTCTAATTCCAATTGCCTGGTCTTCCTAATGTATTATATTACTTTCTTATTTTGTGGGAAGACTTCGTCAGTCAAAGTCAGAGCTCAGATACTCTTTTTGCATTGCCCCTTAGTAGAAGTGATCACTCTATTTATTCTGTTCTCAATAGTGCAAATGGCTTATATCTCTGTTACGGCACTCACAACTTTTCTTAGCTGGGCGTTGGTCTATACATACCAATAACTGTAGACTCACTAAGATTAGAGATGTGTATCATTTGTTATTTTGGGCTTCCAGACCTTACCAGAGTATCTGGTACATAGTAAATCTCAATACTTTCTTGTTCTGAACCTCGATGATTTTCATTTAAAATGTGATCAACATAAGTACTACTTATATAAACTAATCTTCACTTAAAGGTTTGGGCATGCTTTAGAAGAGACAAGAATAAATAATGGCCATCAGGTCAAGTCACCATAGTAATAACCTGATGGAGATGACTATAAAAGAGGTGAAATTTTCGGGGGTAGAAGGGTGATTCTTAAATGCTGGAAGAAAGGCAGAGATCAGGATGAGGAAAAGGGACATGACCACAGGTCATGGGTCATAACTACCTTGATAGGATTTCCAAACTATACATGCTGTTCCCAATATGGAGGTAGGTGGTGGGACTGAATTATGATGCCCACCCATGGTTAAGAACTGCTACCTAGTGAATCATCATAGTGAGGTAATGTGTTATTATCTCTCAAGTAGACTGGAATGGAAAAAAATACCTAGAGCTACCGGGCACATGGCACAATATAAAAAGGCATCATTGCCTTCTGCATAGAGATAAGGATTGAAAGCTGTTAGAATAACAAAAAGCACAGATAGAAAAGATCTGACAAAGAATAAAAACAAACACCAAACAAATATGAGAATGACAATATCCAATATATGGGGAAAAGAGAAGCCAGGAAAACAGGTCAGAGGCAGAGGAGTGGTTGCAAAGGAAGGAGAAAACAGAGATGGTATGATCACGAAAAACCAGGGCAGGAGTGCTAACAGGATGGAGCTAAAATGACAAATAGTAAAGAATAGCTGAGAAAGAAAAAGATGAGAAAGGCTTGGAAGAATCATTGTCCAGGATGTCAGCAGTGACCTAGGAAGAGGATGATAGGAGTCTTAAAGGAATTTGAAGAGGATGGAAAAGATAAGTCAATGAAGAAGAGAGTTATAGTCTCTGCTTAACTTAGAATCTTCTCAGTAGCCCAGCCAGACACTCAATTGCAAAGAACTACTGAGGGCAGTGACTTAATTCTGATACATGAACTGTGTTGGGTCCAATGACAGTGTCTCAGAATATAACCAAGAGTACTGATCTACCTACTGGGAAGCTATTTCAATGGGAAGGAGTTTTTTTGTTTGTTTTTTTAGTATACAGTTGTGTTTTCAAACATTATTATTATGACCATTAGGATGACTTCATCATTAAAAAGCCTAAAGGTTGTTGTTATTGTTATTATTTTTATAACAATATTTATTGTTTTTATTGTTTTTTAATGAAGCACTTAACCCATTCAAGCTTAACTGAACCATAAGACATCATCCAGTGTGATATTCTCAAAAACAAAGAAAAAACAAAAAACAACAAAAAAAACCAAACCAAACAAATAATTAAATGCCCTTCAGAATGAAGAGTAAAAACAAAATGAAACAGATTGCAAATCTTTAACTCAGTAATATCTTCTATGTTGTTCTTTATCTTTATTCAGTACCACCATTCGTACAGAGCACTGTACATAGCAATTAAAATAGATTGTAACTTCCTCAAATAATGGTCTGCAAGACAGGTGACAGTCATAAACTAATGTCAGCTGATGTCAGATGAGGAAACCTACCCCCTCAGGGGGAATAATTCGATGGAGATAGCAAGTTAAACAAATACTCCATATGAACATAAAACCATTAGTGTATGTTGTGAACACAACTGAAATAAATATAATCAAGTATGTGACTAGCAATAGTTATGCAAAGCCATATTTACATGAGTCAGACTGAGAACAACTCAGTTGTGTCCTTAAGAACAACTTAAAAGGATGTTTTTAAGACACTTCTGAGGAAGGAGGAAAACTTAGGTGACTATGAACAGGGCACTATATCAGGAAGAAGTAAGAAGGAAGGCTTCCAATTATTTCAAAATCTGAGAAGCAAAAGTTGTTTGGTCCTGTATTTTTTTTCTTATGTATGAAAGAATGTGATCCCACATGTCGTTAGAAATCTTCCAGAGGGTCTGACTGCCTTCACTGAATTGTACAATCTCCCAGTGGGCAAGAGCCGCTCTTCCTGCCTCTTCTGTTTATCCCATGCACCTCCCTTTCTACAAGTCCCACTCCTGAAGGCTTGATTGCCTGTGGCTGCTAGCAAATGCCATGCTGCTGCATGCCATGCACCATTGCTCATGCTTTTCCTTTTGTCTAGAGCATCTGTCCTACTCTATTTGCTAATTAATGTTTAAATAAATATTTCCTAAATGGAAATAAACTGGATGATTGAAAGACATCCACTTGTTCTATACATTCTACAGGTCCCCCAACTTAAAAATATAATGTGTATAATATGGTAAACCAAGTGGTTTTAAATTTGTATAAGCTGGAGAGGTCTATATTTATAAACAGGAAAACTATTTAGGCAAGTGAAAAAAACTAGACCAGAATCGATTAATTACTTTATAAGTGAACAAACACTCTAAAAGAGAGTCTAAGAAAATATGGAAATAACTTTAAGGGAAATTTTTTAAAAATGAATTTGTGCCAGACAGCTTGCTAGGCAATGGTTTTAATGTCTCAATTATTCCTTAGAGAAGCAGCATCCTTTCTTTATTAGACATTCTAGGGCAGTTAAATAATGTCAAAAGATATTACTTCTCTTTCTTGATGTAAGCATTTTAACCACTCAGATCATAAAGGTCAAATTAACAGAGCTTTCATTTATTTGTACTCAACTAACCTAATACAGTAAGTTTCTCTTAATACGTTAATACTACTACAGCTAAACTTATGTCTGATGACTTCGTTTTGCAAAACAGCACAATGATTTCAGTCACCATACTGTAATATAATTTTCCTTTTATCAAGGTCATTCAGCACCAGCTTTCCAGACTTCAACTGCAGAGATGGGTCATTTCATTGGTAAATTTGAGAAAAATAAAAGGGTACAGGCACATTAGAGGGCTTGGGCCTTTGGTTTTTATTTTAGCATTGAACTAAGCTATAATACTTCCTTTGAAAGACATTAAGTATTAATTGTATCTAAATCTAAGTTTTAAAAGTGGCTTCTAACACATTGGATAAGATACATTTAACTTTCTAAAGATGAGAAAATAAACAGCACCTATTTCTCAGATCTCAGGAAAAAAAATCATTAAGTCTCAAGTACTAGGCTTTTCTTCAGCCAATGGTCAAGGATCAGAGGGAAAAGCAATTGAATGGAAAAGGCACTAGACTCACACAGCTCTATTCAGTCTGCCAGAGCCCACTCACACAGAGGACAGAGAAAATAACATCCTTACAGTAAAATGTCTGAATTCTCAATTAACTATAATAGTGCTTCTGTGATCAACACTATTTGAAGAAGACTTAAGCACATGCACTGTAAGTTTTCACTAGAGGACCAAAAGAAAAACCATGATTCATATAATGTCTTTATACCTCTTGCTTGATCAGGAAAACAGATTAGAATGCAAATATCTAATTTCCCCCATTTCATGTTGAAACTTCACTTACCCCCTCCATTTAAGTCGTCTACTCGCCCACCAACCCTCCCCGAAAGTTCATTAAGTATCTGCCTCATGAAAGGCTCTGTGGGATGCAATACTGCTTTACTCAGCTGTGGAAAGGGATGTATGTACACAAAGGGTCAGCAGTATTTGGCCAGTAAACTGGTTTTTGTTGTTTTCCTTTATCTTCCTTTTTATTTTCCCCCCTATCAGAGTATCTTAAAATGTTTTGAATTTGAAGAACTTTACCTAGGAATGCCCTTGCTAGTGTGCAGGTACATCCCCAACACAAAGCTACTTCATATTATATGTGTGTGGATGTATGTACATACATATGTATTATCTGCCTGGACCCTGAAGGCATTTGAGCTTTGGACTCCGAAAATAAATGAGTAATAATAGTTTCTTTACAGTTCACAAAGTCCTATTACATACCTTATTTCACCTTATCTTTTATTATCCCTATTTTAGGGATGAGGAAACTAAAGCTTAAAAACTGATTTCTCCAAGGTTATGCAGCCAGTAAATCATGGATCTTGGAGAAGTTACTCCGATTTCTGGCTCCATGCTGTTTTGCTTGCACTCTACCAGAAGTGGCTACCACATGGTCCTGTGAGTAATGAGGTGATGGGAGTGAGGCCCCTGAATGACAAGAGAGATGCCTTTCTGGCAGGGAGGTTTTCAGATAAGGTTTTAACTAAAATGTATTTTGATGAATGGGCAAGATTTCCACAGACTGACATGAAGTGTGATGTTTCAAATGTAAAAATAGTTGGAACAAAGTGACAGAAGCTGGAAGGCCCCAGACACATTCAGGATGCATGAACCAGGGAGAATAGGGACGCAGAGATGGAAAGGGAAGTTGAAGCCCTAATGGCAAAGACCCAGACAGGAAGAAGAGGAATTTACATTCTATCTGGTAAACCAAGGGGTGGCACTGGAAGATTCAGAAGTCAAATGGGTCAGATGGACCACGTTAGGATTTGAGGAAGAGTTGATGACGGTGTGAAAGAAAGCAGAGAATAAAAGACTAAAAAAAAAAGAGTTTGGCTGAGTCAGTGGCCAAGAGACTAAAGGAGAAAATCGGGGGCAAAGTATGTAGGTTACTTGTTGACCTCCTTCAAAACGTTTATTTTGCTTGAAAACAGTAAAAACTTACTTGGCAGTTCCTAAAATGATGGCTGAAAATATTAACAGAATTTCAGCCTATAGGATGGATTCACATTCAAGCAGAAGGACAGAAAGGCAGGTGGGCACATCGGACAGTCTATGGGACCAGGAATCAGCAGGTTGGCCTTGGCTCTGCGTCTTCCTATTCACGTCACTTCCATGTCTTCCTTAACGTTCTCTTTTAAAAGGTGGGCAGAACAAATCTGTTGTCCTTCACAAAACTGAATACCATGCGAAGGAGACAACTGTGATACTACAGCTGTTGTTAAAGTCTTCATAACTGACAGTAACACAGAAACTTCAGCAATAAATTGACTCTGTATCATGAGCCAATGTTTATAAAACCACCGGAGAAGTAACACTCATATCTGTTATTGGAGTTTCAAAGGAAGGCCACGGCATTTCCATTTATCATTTTTTATTTAATAGAAGATGATTTAACTTACTTTCATATTTAATGTGATCGGGAAATCAAGTTAGGAAGTCCATGTAAGTTGGAAATTATGTTTAAAGTTTTTACAGCTAGTTAAGATTACGAAAACTTGCCATTTGTTAAAAGAGAAATTAATTTGGTAAATCCAAATGAATATTACATTCTGGATTAAAGAAGCCATATATCAAAAAAGTTATTAAGTTCACAGCTTTAAAAAAAAGCTCTATTTTTAGATAAATAGCAAGACCTCTAATTCATGTCTGATCTTTGCGCCTTAGAAAGCATCTGTTTTCTTCACTGTATAGTTAGCACAATCATTGAATTCTATTTTGGCTATTCTGGCTACAAAAATCACCTTTTTAACTGCTAATTTCATCATATGGCATCTTATATATATATTATATATTAGCAATGACACAAATATGCTACGGAGTTACAGGTTTAATTCAAATTAATGTCACTTTCATTTCTAATAGGATCCATTCCAAAATTCTATTTCAGAATTTTATTTGATAAAATATAAGCATAGACTTAACCACCAAGCCTCAGAACATGTTAATTGCAAACACATTTTTATGTACTTTGTGGGCAAGTAAACAAATTCTTACTTTCAGTTTTAAATTTTTTGTAATAGCACAGTGGAGGTGGAGATGGAAATAAAAAAGGGTACCACTCTGAATTTTACTGTGGAATATGTGTAGGAAGGTATAAAATTAAAATGACAGGAGTCAGTGTTTACCATACAGTATTTCAAGGATTTATTTTAAGTCTAATGATAATCTTAAGTGTATAAAGAATGACAGATACTCCTTTATTATGTATTAAATTAAAAACATAACAATGATTCCATTCCAAACCATAGTGTATGTGAAAAACCAATGTGACTGCATACTTAGGATATATTAATAAAGAATAATCTGAAATGTATACACAGAAATTAAACAGTGTATCTGGAGATTAATAAGGGGAAGACCTCTGTGTAAGGAACAAACTGAACATAGCTGGTTACTGTGCTTCCTTTCAATGACACTTCTGGGTAACTGCAATCAAAAGGAAATAAAAGCAGACACTCAATATGATCACTATCTGATCCTGATTCAAATGGGCATTTCCTCTTTTTTTGTACTAAATACTTACATGAAATGATGATACAACCCCATGTATTTCTTTCTTCTCTTTTTGATTCCAAAATGGATCTATGGCAACGATCATCTAACAACCGCCTAAGTGCTTGTTTTATGAATCTGGCCCTTACTCAAGAAGTTACATTGAAAAGTCTTTTAATCTCCTTCTGAAAAGAATTTACTGGATTGCATTTAAGTTCAAGTTCAAGGGTATTAAAATGTACAAAGGAGAGTGAAAAAGGTGCTAGGTTATAGATTTTAACTTCTTAACTAGAAAACTGACTCAAAATAGATTTTCTAATTTACAATGAATCAAAAGAGAAAACATTAGACCATAGCAAAAGTGGCACAAATGTATCAAAAACCAAATGAATAAACATTTGAGGAGATTTATTATTAGAAATTGCAATAAATTTTGGAAAGATGAATTGATTTTAGTTAAAAGGTATAACTGACAATTTATTGGGCGGGAAGATGCATTATTTTCCAATTGTTATCCATCTACAGTAAAACTGATTTGTGTCCTATTGTATTTTATGGAAAAGGAGAGTGCAACTTTCAGTGATTTAGATTAAATGTATTAATCATAACCAGGCACTGTGAACTATATATCTACTATTAAAGAAGATTTTTGACATTTAATTCTGTAGCAATATTTTGGCTCTGTACCACTCTTCCTAAATCCAATTCCTGCTACAGTTGGCAGATTTCTCCCTTTTAATTTTATGAGGCTTAAAGTAGCATTTAACCACCCATGCGGTAAATAATGCGGGATTAGAAATATTTAGTGTTTTGTTTCCCTTTCAAGAGTGGTAATCCATCAAGTCCAAAAATGTTCTCTAAAATTTTTCTATATTTTTGGCAATCTCTAATATATGAGATCATAAAAACTATAAAATTAAATAAAATGCATTACATAGCCAGAATAGATCTGCTTTCTAAAGAACTGCCTTAACCTGAAAGAGGAGGGAGAGACATTTTTGAACCAGAAACGTGGAATCCTTATTGAAACACAAAACAAAATAAAATAAAAGATATGAATTAAAACATGATAACTAGATTAGAAGCTTTTGATTTTGTTCCCACAGGTAACAAATCTTAATGTCGGTGTGTAAAATAATTCTGAAACAGCTTGGTCATTTAAGATCTATCTAAAACACACACTCTTACAAGACAAGGTATTCAGATTCTATAGGAAAATGATTACTGAACACGTAAGATGTTCTAGGTATTTGGCTAAGTGCTCATAAGAGTAAAAACGAATTTTAAGTTTAGTACAACTATCACATGATGGACATTTACTCCCCCGAAATAAATGTGGTTAAAAAAAAAAAAGAAAAAAAACAAGTGAGGCACAAAGACAAAAATGAACTGATTAACCTATGGGAGTTAATATTCTAACCACAATTTTGAATAATATTGAACATTTTTGTATTTAACATGTGAGCTTAAAAATAATTAAAAACTTCAATTAAAAGTCTGTTACTAAATCAAAATAATCACCAGAAGTGAACCTGACTTTAAACAAAATCAAATTCCTATTTTAAAACTTTAATTCATATGAAATGTTAATTTTGGCTATTAGGGAATCCAAATTATTACAATAATCACACTATAACTGCATGTGGTACTTTAAGATCTATCAAAGTAATAAAGTAACCTGTCAAACAAGTAATTATCTATATTTAATCTATATATAAAACAAATGGCCCAGAAATGAGTAAAGTCTGTAATTCACTCAAGACATGTTGATGCCATACATTCATGGTGAGAACATCTAATTTCTTCATACATATTCATATCTTCATTCACTTTTAACAAAGTTTATGATTATGACTGTTGGGAAAACAGTGTCTGTCCTTCTAGTGTCTAAATGAAATCTTGGATTACTGACCAGCAGTAAGATATAATCTAAAATATGTGTGTTCATGTTTGTGTAAAAGCCCGTTTTCATACATAGTGTCCGCTGTGCCCTCCATGCCCTTCACAGCGCTACACCGTGGAGCTGGGAGTTAAATGTCGGGAGAAATAGAGAACTGATCCAGTCAGCTAGACAGCCAGAACCTTAAGGATCATTCCAATGGAAATAAAGGCATTTCAATTGCAAACATTAGACACAATACATACAATAATGTGTTGGCAATGTGTTTGTAACATATACAATTACATGCATTAAGTTGCTGAGGAAACAGGATGACTCTAAGATTTTGTTTGATCCAGGAAGAGTTAGATTAATTGATATTTCCTATAAACAGCCAACTCCAAAGGCTGGGCATATCAGTATTTTATGAAGCTAAACGGGGAAGTAGGTTAGGGAAAAGTTGTGACATTAATAAATATGAAAAAGGCAAATGCCAAATTTGCAGCATGAATTAAATTATTTATTTCAATGCAATCAGCAACAATTTAAAAGGGTGAACTAAAGATTCAATGACAAAAATTCTTCAATCTTTCCTTGAAATGAGAACGCTATCATATTTTGAAGATGACAACTTTTACAAGTTGACAAGAAATTTAAGTTTCAAGCCTCATGGTATTTTCAAAAGACAATCACTATAGCTCCAGCTAAAAATACAGAAAAGAGTATAACTTCTGGAAATTTTCATCTCTAAAAGGATTGGAATTCAGACCTAGCTCTGATCCTTCTTAATGAAGCTAATGCTTTGAAAATCTGTGAATCCATAAAATGGGAATTACCATAACATGTCTATCACCAGGCGGATGCTCTTTACAAAAATACCCAATGCTATTTAAATATTTATTGCTGCACTGACCTTTACAGATAGGAAGAAAACCTAACTGACAGGTAACAGAAAATTTACCTTCTAATAGAAATGTTAGTGTTGGCAAAAACCTAATAAGTGAAATCCACATGTTAAATCAGAGGACAGGAGAGAAAACATGTGAGTTGGAAGTAGAAGAGTTGATGGGAGGAATGAACAGCCTATTTATGTGGTGAAAACTCTTACACTGAAAAATAAAACCTCTATCCAATTCAACAGATTTAACTTCATCAACCAAACTCAGAATGATCTGCCCAATATATTCATTAAATTGACCAAACTACCTGACTGAAGTGGATTATTTCTAGGCCATTAGGCCTAGACATTTTTTTGAGACATTAAAAATTTAAGTGTAAATATATTTTTTACCCTTCAATGAGACATTAAAAATTAAGTGTAAATATATTTTTTACCCTTCAAGGAGAGGCTGTATAGCTTGATGGTTATGTCCTTGGGAAGCTGGCCATGGGGCTAGAGAGTCTGTATCCTGACACTACCAGTTACAAGTCATGACCCTTAAACAAGTCATTTAAACCATTTGTCCATGTTTCCTGGTTTATAAGATACAGTGGAGAATAATATTTACTTTGGTAGGATTTTTTTTGAACATTACATGAATGAACATACATAAAGAGATTAGAATACCACCTGGCAGATAATAGGAACTCAAAAAATGGGGAGAGAGGGTGGCAAAAAAAAGCAAGCTGACTAAAGCAGCAGATTCCAGGAAGGTTCAGAAATTGGAGGTGCCAGGTAACTCCGAAACAGGTAATTTATTAAAAAAAGAAAAAGTTGATCCCGATTCCAATCCTCAGTCAGTCTTATCATGTTACCACTGCTACCCTATACCACAGCAGAAGCTCAACATTTATATAAAAATGTTAAACTATAATGAGTACTGGGTGTTATATGCAACTAATGAAAATCACAACTCTACCTCTGAAACTAATAATACATTATATGTTAATTAACTAGATTTAAATAAAATAAAAATTTAAAAACCTAAATAAATAAATAAATAAATAAATAAATAAATAAATAAGTTAAACCAGAAAGGGGCCATACTGATGGGTGACATAATATACCTTTACTAGGTCAGAGGAATTCAGTGGAAGTCAGCACACTGAATGCTCCCTGTCCTCTGCTTTCAAAGTAGAATGTTGGCTAGTGGACTCAACACTGTCCCACTCACCAACCTTGAGGCAGGAGAGTACTTAATAGGAGATTATTTCCAAGGGAAATCCCTATTGAATAGCAACATTTAAGGATTTTCCAACCAAAAGGTACATTAAGCCCTGCATCTGCATACTAGGCATCCAATAAATTTGTTGTTGTTGTTGTTGTTGTTTTTAGTGCTTTGTGAAATGAAATCCTATCTGCCGTTGCATCAGGAAATACATAAAAGGACAAATTAAAAACAATGAAGAATTTTGATACTAATATTGGGAGGAAAGGATGTTACTTAAGGGTGAGCTGGCTATGTAACCAGTGGTGGAAAACGCCCTAAAAAACAAAGGGGTGGGGGAATGCCTGGGTGGCTCAGCGGTTTAGCACCTGCCTTTGGCCCAGGGTGTGATCCTGGAGTCCTGGGATCGAGTCCCACACCGGGCTCCTTGCATGGAGCCTGCTTCTCCCTCTGTGTCTCTGTCTCTGATGAATAAATAAATAAAATAATAAAAAACCCCACAGAGGGGTGATAACCAATAATCGCCAGCAACACTCTCAACATTATAGAGCACATCTGTGCCTGAGCTGGATTCCTGTCACAGGGGTGCTATATGCACCTGTGGATATAATACAAACATAAGCAGAAGAATAAAACAGGGGCAGGAGGGAAAATGCCATTTCAGAAGATGGAACAATCTCTCAAAGGTGAAGAGCTGGAGGAAGTTTTGAAGAAAAGGCAAAGAATTTGATCTGTTCCTTAAGGTGCATGAATCTAAGAGTAAATAGAGGGATGTGCTGCTGTGAGCAAAGGTATAGAATGCATGAATGTGGCTGAACAGGAGAAAGTGGAAGGAGGCGTGGGGGTGTTGAGAATATATAACCATCTGGGAAGGAGTGAAGTGGGTGAGACTTCCTAGGTGAGCAGTGAATTTAGAAAGGAACAAACCTAGATTTTTATGATGAAGGCAGTGAAAACTATTTATTTATTTTTTATTTATTTATTTATTTATTTATTTATTTATTTATTTATTTATTTATTTATCGGGCATCATCATGTTTTAAAAATGTTTACTTGGAGTTACATGGGATATGGATCTGAGGGAGGAAACCGGAAGACAGATCAGGGACATGACTAACGTGTTATTAAAATGTAAGGTTATGAGTAACTACCCTAAGGCACTGATAGATGAAACCGGAAAGAAGGGGTTAACAGGACAGATAAAAAGGTGAAATTCAGACATCTCTAGATGCGGAGAGAGCCAAGGATTAAAGAGAACACATAAACTTAAGTTTAAATTGAAGAATGAAAAACCACTTAGGATCAGTGCTTCCCTTCACAAATGTTAGGTCTCCCTTCTCTCTGTCTCTTTCTCAGTTAATTTTTGTTAACCAAACTGAAAGGTACTGAGGACAAAGGTGTGTCTTACTCATTTTGTATTCCTGGCCCTTCCCACAATAAGGATGTCAGAAGCCTTCATGGTATGTGTGTACAACTGAACCAAAATCTGTGGCTGAAAACACATAGGCAAGACACCAAGTTTCTGGGTCAGATCTAACATATACTTATTTACTCATCCAACAAATGGTATAAAATACTCTGATAAAATGTTTTTGTGGATCAAAAAATGAGAGGAGTCTATGAAAAATACATGTAAATGAATCGGAAGGGGAGGAAACCTAAGTAGTAATTGTTTACTTTTTAAAGACTGTAGATTCTAAAGAAGTATTTCCAGACTACATACTTCAAAATCTATACAAATCTGAAAGACCTCAAAAAGACCCAAGTGCATGCTATTAAATATTACTACAATTATACTGCAACCTAAATATAATGTTGTAAGTTCAGACCTGCATTCACCTGGAACACTATAATGGTGAGCTGTCTATAACCAATGATCAGATTTAAATATGAAGTTCTAAGACAAAGATGCTGTATTAGGAATGGCTAACGTCACCACTTCTTTTGTATCCAAAGAGATCATGAAACTTCTACTACTTTTTCCCTCAGAAAGCACTGGTCAATGTTTTAGACAGCTGTCATTTAACAACAAAAGTTTTACAGGTTTAACTGGCTTAAAATACTTATAAAATACCTGTTGGAATACATCTCTGGTTTGTCAGAATCCCGTCGCCTGGATGACAGGCAACAAATATTTGGTTGGCATTTTCTAACTATAGCACAGGGAACCCCTTTTATTTATATGGCTTTTTTGTGAATTCTCAGTTGTTCAAACTGACCTTCAGTTGGAGGATTTGCAGGTGACTTCAATATAGAAAGCGCTTGTTAAATATTATTTGGAAGTGTTCTACCCATCATTGATTTTGAACTTTTCTGATATTAGATATCCGACATATCTGAAGGCAAATTAGAAAACTGAGTTTTATAGACCATCAGAATAATTCTATCAGCAACATAAAAGGCAGAAAACCAAAGTTGAAGCTTTGAAGAAAATGAAATGTTTGCAACATTTCTGTTTCTCTGATTTTGATAAGAAAGAAAGAAAGAAAGAAAGAAAGAAAGAAAGAAAGAAAGAAAGAAAGAAAGAAAGAAAACTAATGGGGACTCTGGCAATGTCACCACCGTTTTAAAGAGCAATGAGGAAGAGGGGTATTGAGTCTTCATCTGTGGAATCCAATGGTTACCAAACATCAGTCTTAATTTCTAAAAAAGGAACATTTTAGAACATATTTCAAAGGTTTCTCAGGATAAAGGGAGTAATTTTAAAATGATAAACATAATCCTTACATTTTCTAAAAACTTCAAATGTTTTTTAAGGAGACTCAAATCCCCTTTCCAATCTTTAAACAAGCCATTTCTTTTCCAACAGTGTGATAACCTAAGAACTTATGGACAAATACCAAAATGAAAAAAAAATTTAAATGAAAGCATGGCAGTTCATGTATTTTTGAAAATGTAATAGAGACTATTTGCCCTGCACAATATTTAAGTGGCCACAGAGGCAGAACTACTACACTACAATATTAAATTTCAAAGCAGACATTATGATTAAATCCAAAGAAGAAAACCAAACACTATATAAATGCATGGCACCTGCAAACTTTCTTTTAACGAAAAAATTTTAAAGCACCAATAGTAATTTTGTTCTTTATAAACAAAAATGACATTCTTCTATGTGCAGGCATACCCTACAGTGACATTTAAAAATCATGATCAGCCTGGTCAGAAAACAGGGGGAAAGTCTAGGACCTATGCTTACTTCATGAATAAATGGGTTGGAATGATGCACACCCTTGTTTCTTTTCCCAGGTTGTTATAAGAGTAATGAGAGGAAACCACTAGATTAGCCAAGGCTGAAAATTATTACAGCCAACAAATCATATACCTCTAATCAACTTCATGTTCTGTAATCATGTCACATTACCCTGTTGAATCTTCTCCATGGCCATTCTGTTTACTTACTCACCTCCTCCCCCAACCAAGTTTATTTTTACTCCTTAAAATATAAGCTCCGGAATCCCTGGGTGGCGCAGCGGTTTGGTGCCTGCCTTTGGCCCAGGGCGCGATCCTGGAGACCCGGGATCGAATCCCACGTCGGCCTCCCGGTGCATGGAGCCTGCTTCTCCCTCTGCCTGTGTCTCTGCCCCTCTCTCTCTCTCTATGACTATAAATAGTCATATTTATTTATAAATAAATAAAAAATTAAAAAAATATATAAGCTCCTGGAACCTTGTCTGCCATGCTCACTACATTAACCCCCAGGTCCTAGAACAGTATCTAGCACACAGTAGAGACTCAGTAAATATTTTTTGAGTAGATACTATTTAAAAGTCAACCAGATTGTTGAGTCCAATAAAATACAGAGGTTCGATTTACTGTGGATCCCATCTACTGGGGGGACAGGGACATAGCTTAGATCCCTGACATAGAACTATAACCACCCAATACAGCACCCTTTATACTGCTGTCCATGTGATCTCTCAAAACAAATCTGATTACCTTAACCATCCTGCACCCCCCAGAGATTACATCAGTTTGTATCCATTCCCATGGACCAAAGAGTCTGAAACGATCTAATTCCTACCTACCTTGCCAACCAAACCCTGTCTACCATATACTTCTCCACACAAATGTATACCTTATATACACTTCAGCAATACTGGATTCAGTTTCCTGATATTCCATGCTGTTTTATATATAAGCCTTGCCCATCCATGCCCTTCTGTCTGCCAATTCCATCCCCAGTGAGTTAGTACCTAACTCACACCTGAAGTCCCAGCTAACCAATCTTCCTCCTGTATGAAGTCTGTCCAAGTTTCATTGAAAAGGAGTAGGAAAAAAAGGAGCAGAGCAAGGGAGATATTGAGAGTATCATCATGGATGAAGCACACATGTGACAGCTCTCCAGTACACTATACAGGCTTGGAGAGATAATGAAGGACCATGAAAAGTAAGCAGAGAAAACAGTAGAAAACAAGGCAAGAAAACAGACCAGAACTGGATGATGTTAAAGATCAAGAACTAGGCACTATATAATACCTGAGAAACAAAGAAAAGGATTGGAATGGAGGACTTGGTTCCAGTGATTATTCCGATGGAAGTAGTAAAACATTTTAATTATAATTTTTATTACGGCACACAACTTGATTGTGCTCATTCTTCAAAATAGCAAAGAATGCTGCAGTTTTCAAAATAACTCACACTTCCAATAGCATTTGGTAACCAGGAATGAAGACTATTTTATAAAGAGAATTTATTTATATTTATTAGCAACATGACAACAGAGTGAAGAAACTTCCAGATTTCATTAATTTTATCATAGCAAAGGAAAAACAAATTTGAAAATGTTTAAGTTGTAAATGTTAATAGGATTAAATGAATTAAAAAATATATATATAACTTAGAAAAGCATCTGGCATATAGTAAGCATCATTGTGAGTCATTACTAACATTCTCCTTGCTAGGTTCCAGATTTCTGAAGCATCACAAACCCAATTGACAATATATGAAACCAGGCCAATTCTAGTGGTAAGTAACCAGAAAAGCAAGGACAAGTATTTTAAATAGATAAAAAGTATAAGCGGTCAAATCTGGTAGTATTAAAATACTAAGATTGAACATGTTTATGCATTTTTTCCTAAAGGATTTTAAAAGCTAAAAATGGAGAACAGAATAAGTATTCAAATACTTGTTGAATGAATAAATGAATACATTATAATATATTCTGTACTGTTAAATATGTATATATTCCACTTTTAATAAAGTGTAATGCAATAAGACTAAATATCAATATTAATACTGATACTACTTTCAGTGGGCCAGAATGAAAAACTATTAGATTCAAATGTTCAAATATCAATTACAGATATTAAATTTATATATAAAGTATAAAGTGAATAATGACATCAAAATAAGAGAATTTTAAATCAAACAAGAGACACTATTAAAATGTCTTTTGTAGATGAAATGTTTATTACAATTCTACTAAGCAGTACTTATGATACAAAATCTACTTTATCTCAAAACAAATTCTAAGAAAAAAGTATTAATTTCCAGCATGAAATCTGGATCTCAAGCTGACTTTGAGATAAAATAAAAACTATATTGTTAACATACATGGTAATAAATTAGAATATATGTGATATAGTATATATTTAAAATATAAGAGGATTCTAAATATCAATTCTTCTTGGATTCTGCAAAGTATCCAAAAATGCGCTAAGGATACAAACAAATACCAGTTCACAAAGATTATAATGAAGCACTTACGTATCAAATTGCACTGAAAAATACTAGATAATTAATTAGCACATGGTCAGATTACAGCTGAGGACACACACCGTGTGTATTTTTCAAAATCATTTTAGATTTGTTTTCTATTACAAAATTTCTTAGACTAGTCTAAGAGAAAAGTTTATGTAGTTCCCTTATTTAAACCAAATCCATTTAGAATGGCCCCTTCTGTTGTAAAAGGTTGTAAATCAGACTACATATTCCCAGTCTAGTATCCTAAGAAACAATAAAACAAAGGTTGAGCAAGACATACAGAGTAAATCATTATAGTATCATTATCGATATGCCACTCAGGAAATCTGGTCTGGTCTTTCATGATATACTTCATAGAAAGAGAAAATATATACAATATCCCCTTCTCTTACACAACGGAATGACTCAGGATTCTAAACAGATATAAATTATTTGGAGGGCTATTTCGTTGTTGGATATAACAGTATGCTTACTTGTACAGCATGACAATTTAAGGGGTTGATGTTCACATTTTTTTTTGGATATTTAACTTGAGAAACATGTATGAATAAACAGTCCCTTAAATCAGATTTGTTTTCTTTGACAGAATAACCATCACCATTACCACTATACTTGTTCTCATTTCATCTATACAAAAAACTGGACTGAAATGATGATACGATTTTTAAACAGAACCCTACAACCTTTTTTTTTTTTTTTTTTTATTTATGATAGTCACAGAGAGAGAGAGAGAGGCAGAGACACAGGCAGAGGGAGAAGCAGGCTCCATGCACCGGGAGCCTGATGTGGGATTCGATCCCGGGTCTCCAGGATCGCGCCCTGGGCCAAAGGCAGGCGCCAAACCGCTGCGCCACCCAGGGATCCCCCTACAACCTTTAAGTACAATTCCTTATGTAATATTTACTTTGGATTTCAGGTACTATATTTTAAATGGAGTCATTTATTTCCTGATCTTTAACAGACCACTCAATTTGAATGCTAGCTTAGAAAAATTAATACCTGTTCTAAGATTATCAGTTTAAAAACTTTTTTTTTTTTTTTTCAAAAATCTCTTGCCTATAGAAAACACTGATTAATTAGGATGCTCAAGGGCAGGCTATCTTGGCTAACTGAAATGCTATGCTTAAGTCAGGGTAATCGGATTCACTTTATTAAGTACTATATGCCAAAACAGATTCTCTGATGGATCATTATTCTGAGGATTATTCACTCTGAATTGTACCTGATGCAAAAATTCTGGAAATACAGGAGGTTCACCCTATATCTCCTGGAAAATGGTCCCAGAATATTCTTCAGAATTAATTATCACTTGCTTAATTCTACTAAAAAAGGTCAGTATTAGGGGCTGGGTCAGCTGGCCTCCAATAAGCCAGTGTTTTATTCTAACAGAAGTACAGCAATAATTAATTCCTTTCAACATTAAATTATCAGAACTGTGACTGCATTCACCACTCATGTATATGGGCAAAATAATTTTAAAAATCAGGTAACTCTGGATCAAAACCTCCTAAACAGTACAGGTCTTTCTGCAAATGAATGGCCTAATGACTCAAGGTTAGGGAGAGGTATTTAAACAGTTTTTTAATCTGCAATCAGGGTTTGAGGTTTAATGCAGTGGCTGTCAATCTAAAATTCATTCAAAATTATTCTTCTCAGGCCAAATTAGAGATAACATCTGGCTCATATATAAATGAAGTATAAAAGAAACATAAAAGGTTACAATAAAAAGCACTTTAAATATGAAATATAAAGGTATATCATATATAAAATATGAAAAGTCTAAAATATTCTGTATTTTGAACAATAATACAAATGTTTTCTAAATCATGAGATTCTGTGTTTGGTATCTATAATAATGGTAACTATTTTTTTAATATATACTGTGTGACCAAAATGGTTCCCAGCCTATGACATATATATAATCTCATTTAATCCTGATAACACTTCTGCAAATTAAATACTGTATCGATTAAACAGAAAGAGAAGGTAAAGTTCAATTTATAATTTAAAAGTAAAAAAAAAGAACCAGAGCAGGGATTCACCAAGTTCAGACTTCAAAACCTCTAACTTTTCTGTAATACCACTTTTTCCTCAACAAAAATAAAGAGTCGATTCTCATTACTATTTGTGGGTTCCACATCTGCAAATTTGCCTACTCACTAACATTTATTTGTAACCCCCAAATCAATTTTTTTCAATTTTATTTTTAAGTCATCTCTCCACCCAACATGGGGCTTGAACCCTGAGATTAAGAGTTGCAGGCCCCAATGACTGAGCCAGCCAGGCACCACATTGTCAAATCAGTTCTTGTAGCACTTTTATGGTCATTCAGGAGCAGTGAAAAATTTGTCACCTAGTGCACGTGTGCATTCTCAACAGAGGTCACATAAGAAAACAGTATGCATTCCTGTTTCAGCTCTAATACTATAAACAAGTGTCCTTTTTGTGATTTATTCAGTGCCACATTTTTAAGTTTTGTGTTTTTCGTCAGCAATTCATTGTTTTAAATAAACCCCAATACAGTGCTGATGTGTTGACAAGGGTTCCTAAGTATAAAGAAGGCCATGATGTGCCTTATGGAGAAATACTTGTGTTAGAGCAGCCTTGCTTGGGCATGGGATATAGTGATGTTGGTCAAGAGTTTAATGTCAATGAATTAACAATATATATTAAGGTGTTTTTAGACACAAAGATAGCTAAAACAATGAATCATGTATTGATTGGCTGATAAAAATGTTGTGACCAGAGGCTCACAGGAACCTAACCTGGTATTTCCCTTAGGAGCAATGGCTAGGTACTTGCTAATTAGTGTCCAGGGGCAACTTTATAGAACGTAAGTACAGTGAATGATGAGAAATCCAATTGAAAACTTTTCCCCTAAGAATGTATCTATTAATATTTCAGTAAAAGATTCTCCTGTCATTTCCTTCAAAGTCATCATTATATCTGTGTAGTCACTACTCATCTGTATAAGATAAAGAAACCTTTTGTTGCCATTCCATTTTATGGGTTTTAGCTATGTGTTGACTTTTCTCAGAAAACTAATCTCTCTTAAAAGCAATCTAGACTTCTGGTGTGAAAGTCTAAGGAATTAAATTTCATTCTTATGTCATGGGTACTGTTTAAAATGACTGTTTTGTGACATTATAATTTTTAAGACTAGGTTGTTACATACAATATGGACGGTATGAGCAGCAGCAGCAACAACAACAACAACAACAACAACAAAACCTAGCAGAGGAATTTAAAAATATCAGCACAAATTGGAACTCTTACCTTTCTTGTCCAAGTCAGATATTTTATTGAAAAAAAAAAAATTACAGTACTTAAAAATCCAAACAAGGACAATTCAGGACTGAAAGAAAGAAAACCTGAAGGAGCCCATTGTCTTCAGTAAAATTTGAATACAAAAAATGTAGACCAGGAAAACAGTTTATGGCCTAATGCACTAGTTCCATGATAAACACACATATATAGTATATCTCCATCAAGTGAAACTTAATCACCTTTTTACAATTTAGAGAGGGAAGGCAGCTTTTACTATGGTTAAGCCATGTATCATCAATACCATGAAGCTAGCCTATCAGATGTAATAGCTTCTATAAAATACCACAGTGAGATTGCAATAAGCCTAGAAAATGGGCTACAAATCCCAGCTATGCTCAAGCAAGCAGTGAACCAAAAATAAAAATAGGTAAAACTGAACCAAGAACTAGATAGCATTCATCTAGATTCATGATTGATAAGGCAAAGTTCATAGGCCAAGGTTTTAAAGTGACTTATTCAGATCTAAAAGACAGTCATTATACAAAATAAAATAAAAGCATTTATGTAATTCAGGAAAAAAAAGCATGAATTTTTACTCCAAAGGACATAGCACAAATAAGCTTACTTACAATGACCAAATACCACATTATTGTACCTCTAAAATATCACTTTAAATATGCAAAGGTAAAGATACTCAAAGTTGCACTTTATCATATTTAATCTCTCCAGTTTAGACAAGCAATCTAAAAGATGTCATACACTCTCTGCTTAACACATTTTCTGAAATCTTTCAGACTGTAATACCTTTGGGTAAAAGAAATGTCAACTTTAAGTTTCTTTTCCAATCATAATATTTATGTTAGCCATTAAATGCTGAATTAACAATTAATCCATACAACAGTATAAAAATACATGTATTAAATCACAGTTTTCATCAATTATTGGAATTTAATAAAAATATTAGTCATTTTAATATACCATTTTGAAGAATTCAAATGGCCTGAACGTTGTATACTGTCTAAATTATAGCATCAGTAGAAATGTTACATTTTCCCCTCTGTTTATGAAAATGAGCTCATGCAAGTATTTCTGACACTCACGGCGACACATACGGTCTGCCAAAGGTGTGCAAGCAATGCTCACTTTTAAACATGACATAGGATTCAAAGGCATACAGTATTAGTTGAAATACCAGCTTTCACATGATTTCCATAAACTCTAAGCCAAAATGATAATTTTGAGTGGTTTCAGGTATCAAACAAAGCAGATAATTTAAAAAGTAATAGTAAATGATTCTACTAGCACAGACTCGTTACCACTGTGGTTAGCTTAAAACTAGGATGATTTTTTTTTTGTAGTACAATGAACACTATACTATAAAATACAATGGGTTTGTAATACAGAGCAGATTATTCAAGTAGAAAGCAAACTGAACAAAACAGAAATTCTAGTAAAGATTATCAACCTTACCTACTACTCATCTTAGCCCTTGTTAAAATACCCTGAGTAAAATGCAAATACTTTAAATAATGCTGGTTATATAAGACTTCTCTAAAAATGAGCCATAAATGTCAATGCATCATGTTTATTTACAACAGTCAGATATGTAAAAATTAGTTCTTAACCAATCACAATATAAACATTAAGGAATACTTATGTGAGATCTGGAAGTTTTCCATTTTTCTAGCTTTTGTTAGCATTTTGGCAAAGCAAGTAATACATAAATGGATTCAATGTAAAAAAAAATCATAAAAGAAAAATATATAAAATTTACAGTAGTTCTACCCACCCTGGGCCAACCTAGATCCCTAGAAAGCCTCCCCAACCAGGTTCACTTCTGACTAAAGGAAGAATACCAGTCCTCCAGCAAAAACAGCCCCATCTTTTCATCAAAGAGGCTCTCACTTCAATGATATTCCTCCAGGGGAAGAGGACAGGAGCCAGGTTCCCTCGAATGTCATTCCCCAGATGTTCAAAACGTAACTAATTTATTAGCATTAGAAGATTTGGTTTATAGGGGAATCTCACTGGTCCAGTTTGTAGCCTACAAAAAAATGGATTATTTTTAAGTATAACATTAGAATATGAATAAAAGATGAGGATGTGGCTTTTTATTCCATAGAAATGGATACATTTCCAAACATGACAATTAAACAAAAAAGCATGCCTACCATTGAAGTTGTGGTCCCTCCTGATTTTTTAATGGTCTTAGAAGGCATTCCATGCAGGCGACTGAGTCTAGCTTGAAAACCTGGAAAATCAAAGTCTTCAATTTAGGAGATTCTATGATCATTGTTCCTTTCGAAACGGAATTCAGAATGAGTAGGAGGTAGGAAACATCTTGAAACTATCTGAAGCAATGCCTAGTAGGGTTCTAATGAGCTTAGTGCACAACTACTGATTATTTAAGAATTAGGATATTATTCAGGGCTTTTCTTTACTCCTGATTTACCTTTCTAACATTTCAACATTGTCATAATGGTCTTAGCAAGAAGGCAAGTCAACTTCTCCAATAATTAGAATGCATGATAAATGTAGTAGCTGAATTACTGTTCAACATGTTTCTTAACAGCATCTTATATTTAGACGCTTTCATTGCCATTTCAGCCTATCCTCTTTAATGATTATTCCTAGAGTCACCATAAGCCCACCATATTCAGCAGTCAGCAGGTGCTACTGACCTCTTCTTCCTGGATGCGACATAAGAGGGAAAGAACCAGTTAAGATACTTTCAAAGACAGGATCTGGTAAATTTTTGTCTAGCTCAGTAGGATCTTCCTTTTCCCACCAGGGCACAACTCCAGTGATGCCACAGGCTCCCCCTGATTCCTTCTCGTAAAACCAGTCACTCTGCTCATCATCACCTGTGTAAATACAAGAAATCCCCCAAAGATTCAGTTTTATTGTCCAAATACACAGAGTTATCAGATTTAGAGTTAAGAAATATAAGAGAACAAATAAATTTGAATTTCAGAGAAACGAATTTTAATATCAATAAATAGTATCCACACAAAATTTTTAGTATGTCTAGATACTACATGGACATACTTATACGTGGACATACTTATACTAAAGGAATCATTTGTTATTTAATTAAAAGTCACATTTAACTGGGGATCCTGTATTTTATCTGGTAATCATTTATATAATCTATACAGAAAACTTATTCTACATCATGACTTCACTAAAATGTTTTTTAACACTACAACAAGAACTGCCACCACGACAAAAACACAAGCTTTTCTGTTTTAGAACCAATTAAAAAATGTGAAGAAAAATAAATGTGGCTAATTCTAGGGCAAAAATTGTAGAGAATTCCAGTTAAGTTACTACCCTTTCCAAATTAAAGAAAAACAAGCCTTAATCTCCTATGGAGAATTAAAAGTATAAAACTGTAGAACCTGTTATCTGCAGCTGATAATGGCATATAATTAGCTTAATTTCATGATTTGTATGGAGTGTAAAAGGGGAAACAATCATGAACAGATGTGACTAAATGAAATTAATCTGATTAAGTTCATTAAGAAATAGTTGTGAAAAACTTGATTTTAAATGAAAAGTGACAATACCACAGAATTTACAAAGAAACTACACTGGAATACAACAAGCAAGATGTTTTTAAAACAGAACACAATCCATAGTAAGTCTGACTTTTGGGAACATCCATGAGTGTAACCATGGAGAAATGATCCATTTAAAATTCAGTTCAAAATGTACTGGTGAGTGGACAGTATTTTGTTTTTAAAACCAAAAACATGAATCAACAGATTTTTGTTTTCACAATAGGAATAAGGAGGCAAAAATACAGAAGACAGATGGCTTTTAAAAATAAGTGACAAACGCATTTTGAGTATGATCCTTGATTCATTAAAGTCTCCGTGATTCTTTGAAAAACTACTAATTCTGGTTTTTAAGAGGGTCATCACAACTACCATAAAGTCTTTCCCTTTACCGAAAGAGATTTCTGACTTCTAAAATATCTTACTACAAATATTTTTAAAAGCAAACTAGAAAAAAAACAAAGCTTCAACCAAAAATGACTTTACAGGAAACAGCCATACTTCAAATTATGAGTGAAAAGTTTAAAGCATTTGGAAAACCAAAGCCACCAGTTTATTTCAATTGAGGATTTAATTAAAATTAATTTTTAAAAATGACCACATTTCAAAGCACGTAAGTATTACTTCTTTTACTGAGAATTATATTAAAATTTCCCAGAACAGGTACAGGTACAAGAAAAGAAAAGGAGTCACTTGAAGCTAATTATCCTAGATGTTAATTCCAGTGGAGACAATGTTATTATGGAGAAATGAGGTTATTATTTTTTTATGTGATATACAACTTTGTTCTTAATAGGGAAATCACATAGCTAGCTACAGATTACGAACTTGAGCTCTGAAGTCAGACCAATTAGAATTGCAGTGTTCTGCAACACTGGGGAAGGTATCTCGACTCTCTGAGCCTAGGTTTCACCAAACGCCCCCAAAAAAGACTCTCCTGGAGAAAAGCGTAAAGTAAATTGAATTACAAAAATGCACTTAGAAATGTAAAATATAATAAGCTCATAATAAATGGTAGCATATTATTCTATACCTTTCAGAGCTTTTCAAAGAGGGACAGATTTGTCTAAAAGTTATTTTTCAAAAGTTTTTTTTCATTTCATTTCATTACCAAGTACAACATTTCTAATAACTTTGAGTAGACACGTGTATTTAAATGAGAATTTCAGTATATTATCAAGGTATCAAAGCTCACTCTGAGCCTCAGGGTTCTAACATATTTCAGCAGTCTCTTAACTTTAAAAAGTCTATGGTCTTTAAAACAGTATGCACCTATTTACCTGGAATATATATGGCTTTATAAGTAAGCAACAATGATAGATCATTTATTTTATTCCTACCACCAGGAGGATAAACAGACTAAGAGAAAAACACATAGGTAGCTACTATTTCCTTCTTTTTTCCTATCATTAGACTATAATTTTTTTAGGCTATTTATAATTTAAAACAAAGTTTTGGTTTCTTTTTTCCCCTTAGAACTTACTGCTTTCTTCTAAATATTCTCAAGAAAGGCAGATAACATTTGCAGGTATGCCTCCTGCCTCCTTCCTCAGGTTTTTCCTATTTTCTTCCCAAATAGGTAGCTTCAAAATAATGCTATGGGAAAGTGTGAAAGGCTTCGGGGAACTTCAAAGATGTAAAAAGATCTAAGAGGTAAGACATGACTGTTTAACAGTTTACAATATTGAACTCATGAAAAGTGTCTAATTACTTACGAACTGGATAGGATGAATAAATGTCACGGCTGAATAAAAATGACAAATGACTTGCAAATCCACCTTTATTAATGCTTACACAGTATTAAACACATGTGGAATCAGGTGGAGACAGAACCGGTGTCTTGTGAACTTGCTGAGACAAAATTGAAAAGACTGATGTACGTAAAGCTTTCTTAAGGAAGATGATCCTTCCTTAATATTATTAGCTCCACATACTAGCTTTTGGAGATAATCAATTACTTTAGGTCATGAAGACAGGGTACCCTGCATAGCATAGAAAATAACCAAACCCCAGTCCACTGAGTAGGTGTATGTAAGGTAAATGGATTGCAGTCCTGAACCTAGGAAATAACTAGTAAAAAGCACAACTTTAAAATGAAGACGTTTTTCCAAAGGAATAAAAGAAATAGCATTTCAGTACCTTGTCTTCCCTCATCATTCGTAAATAAGCCAGCATCAGTGCTGCTGAGACTGCTGGAATCACTGCAATAAAGGAAAAGGAAAAAAAAAAACAAAAACAAAAACAAAAAAAACAGATCAAAAGAACAATTGATCTCTCAGTCGTAAAATTTTAAAGAGACATGGCAGTTCAGAGATGAAACAAGCCTGATAAAGATCGGAAAGAAAATAAGTTGATTTTTTTTTTTTAATCAAACTGCAAATATTCTGGTTCCATTAACTACAGAGCATATTATTTTTGGCACATAAAACCACAGGAATCTAATGGGACCCTGACAGTAAGCCAGATGTGACTGCGACGAGGTGCTGACACAATTGATGCATTTTATTATCTGCTTTCATTGAATGCTCACTGCTCCTTTCTTATGTCATGCAATTCAGCCTGAGTGCGGAACACCACTCTCAATAAAATGGGCAAAGTCTCAATCAAAGGCAGGCTCAGCCTTTCTTCAGCACATGAAATGCAAGGGCCCAGGATGAAATTACTTCTCATGACCACATTTGCAAATATTCTGGAAAAAGACATTACTTAAGAATTCATAACAACTCTATTACTTGGCAAGGAAGAAAAAAGTTTACAATGGTAACAATCCATTAAATCAACGTTAAAATCTCTCTGAGTAATCACCGAGCAAAATATGGAATACTGCCAATATTAAGGAGGAGGTCTAAAAAATAACAGGTTCTCCATACTTCCAAAGAAGTTCGAGTATGATACAAAGTCAAATTTCATATACAAATTAAACAGTAGATATTCAACTGACATAAACTGTCAGTACTAGTTCTAAGAGAAGCAATACTTAATCTAGTTAGTTAAAAGATGCAAAAACAAGATCATGTAACAAGAGGTTTGGCCTCTAAACAAAATTGATAATGTTCTTTAAAAATTCTCATATACTCTTTTCTTCCTGTAATTCTTAATTTTAACCAATCAGGAAATTGCCCCTGTGAATTTTGTCATACTTTCCCATTAACGTGTACAGCCCTATAACCTGACATACTTAACAAAACTGATCTGTTTTTTTTAAATTAATCTGTTTTAAAAGATTTAAATTGAGAGTTTAGGATTAAAAGTATAGATGAGATCTAAATCCCTGTTATCTGAATATACGATATCATTTCAATTATTTGATTTTTAAAAAATAAAAAGCATAAGGATTTATTAAGTGGTTCATTTTCCCAAAGAACTCTAAGTACCATTTTCTTTAATTTTCTTCATATTAGGAGAATGTATGAAACTCCCTATACTGCACAAGTGTTAATGAAAGAAAGGAATACTTTCTTAGACAATCACACTCATAACTGCTTATTTACAAACATGCACGTTCTCTTAGGCACAGAGATGTCTGAGGATTAAAAAGACTTCGGAAACTTCATTTTTTTTGCTATCTAGCTGGGTAAACTACTATTGACTTTTTTTCTCTTCAGTGACTGATTAGTGCTTTCCTGTCTGCCTGCATCAACACAACCCTAACACAGGGCCTTATCCTACATACCCTGAGTCACAATTCTTTTTCTGAAATCCTTGAGGCAAAATGTATTTGAAATTCACAATTTTTCAAAGTCTGGAAAGATATGTTCTAAAATGCCTAAAAGGGGTCTAGGGTAGTGTGCCAGTATCAAACCTATTAATATGGTTTTTCAAATAAATGAATGAATATCCACATTAAATCCAGGTCAAGCTAGGTCTGGCCACCAATGAATTAGCTTTTCACAGCTTTCAGAATTCAGATTTACAGAAAAAGGATTGTGAAACTGTGAAACTATGTGCTCTTTTTTTTTTTTTTTTGGAGGGGGGCGGGATACAATGGTCTTCTAATTTCTGAGTTCAGATTCACTTCTTTTAATATTCTACATACAGCCAAGCTCATCTTTTATAAATATAATTTGCTGGCCAAAAATATTATGATATCCTGGATGGGATCCTGGAAGAGAAAAAGAACATAAAAAAAAAAAACAAAAAAACAAGGAAATTCTAAACAAGTACTGACTTTTGTTAATAACGTGTCAACATTGGCTTGCTTATTCATTCAGACTAGTACATCACAGTAATGTATGATATTAATAATAGGGGAAACTGGGTACAGATATATGGGAACAGGATATACAGAAAATCTCTGTACTATCTTTACAATTTTCTATAAATCCAAAAGTGTTCTAAAAGAAAAAAAGAAAAAGTTTATAAAACATACATGTATATATCTATGCATATATACATATATAAAATAAATAAAATAATAAAGTATTTTCTATTAAAAATCTAAAATTACTTCCCCAAACTTGTTGGATTAAATATAGATTTCAAGGCTCTGTAATGGATGAGACCTACCTAAATTCTTCCCATCTCTATTTCTGGCTTATGTTCTTTCTCCAAGTGGTATCCCAATTTTCTCTTTCCTCTCTCTGCCTGCGTACTTTTTTTTTTTCCTTAAGATTTTATTTAAATTTAAATTAGTTAACATATAGCATATTCTTAGTTTTAGGGTTAGAATTTAGTGATTCATCAGTTGCATATAACACCCAGTGCTCATCACATCAAGTGCCCTCCTTAATGTCCATCACCCAATTACCCCAGCCCCCTACCCACTTCACCTCCAGCAACCCTCAGTTTGCAACCCTCCTATATTTAAGAGTCTTAAGGTTTGTTTGCCTCTCTGTCTTTATCTTATTTATTCTTTTTAAAGAGAGAAGGAAATCAAACTTCCCCTTCCAAGAGCAGCTTAGTCCCTAATGATCCTTATCTTCATTTGGCATCTTTTCACGTGTGTTTTAAACAACATGTCTCCTTATTTATATTTCACCTCATTGACATCTAGCTAGTTGCTCCAAGTACATCATGTAGTTGTTAGCATGTTCAATAAATCAGAACAAAAACTTATATATGGAAGCAAGTCTTTTCATTTTTGGCATCTGACAGCCATTATGGCTTATCTCCAAGGACAAGTCTTCCCACATTTTTTTTTTTTTTTTAGCATGACTTTTATAGCACAGTATTTGGAGAATATATTCCACAATGGTTGTCAAATTAATGTTTGTACACTAATCCCAATCCTCTGCCCCAATCTGTTCATTTCCTGTATTTTTTATTCTTGACACCAACACACTGAGAGGCCTATTTCTCATTCATCCTCCCAAATACAGTCAACTCTCCATTGATTCCAACTCTTAAAATGGCTCTCCTATTGTTTTCCCTTCTACTATCACTGCCACAATTTGCCCCTCCCTTAAGGATGAACTGGAGGTCGGTCAAAACCAAAAAAAACCCAACATTACTGTGCTATAAAAGTAACTCAAGAAAATGTAAATCTAATTGAGTTTCTTCACTATTAAAAAGTCTTCACTGGCTTCCCTTTATTTATATGATGAAATCCAAACTACCATAGTACACAAGATCTTCAAGACACACTGCCATAGGCTCAACGCCACTTTGTTCTAGTAATAATCAATTATATGCAATTTTCCCAGATATGTTCACTTTGCTTCACAATTCACACCTTTGCATAAGCTGTTCCTCTACCCAGGAATGCCATTTCCCTTCAACATCTGAACAATACTTAAACCTCAGCTCCTTTAGGAAATTCTCCTTTACCAGTACTTTCTGCCCAGCATACTTCATTTTCATCGTTTGCTTATCTGCTATTCTAAACAACCGGGCTGTAGGAAACAGGGTCCGTCTTTAGTAATCATCCCACAGAGGAGGAAACATGCATCTAAGTCTTAGGTAACAATAAAAATAGTTACATAGCTAAGTTTTAAAAGAAAGAAGGGGCACCTAGGTGGTGCGGTCTGTTTAGTGTCTGACTCTTAGTTTCAAAGGTTCAGGTCATGAGCTCAGGGTGGTGAGACTGAGACCTGCTTCGGGCTCCACGCTCAGCATGGGGTTGGCTTGTGATTCTCTCTCTCTCTCTCTCCTTCTGTCATGCACCCCCCCCCCCCAAAGTGCACTCTCTTTAAAATAAATAAATCTTTAAAAAAAAAGACTAAAAAAGAAAAATATTAAAAAAATATTCTGGAGTGAAAACATCCTCTTTGAAAATTTGTACCTGGGCTGTTGACTGCTGGGTAGCCTGATCATATCTAATAGAGACTCAGATATTTTTTACAATGAAGAGAAATGAGAGTTTCATCTCATTTTTCTTCCAGGGTAGATGTCTGTCAATACAAGGCAGATATCAATAAAAGAAAGGCTTGGAGGATCAATCCAAAAGGCAAGTAATCTGTAAATAATCCAGAAATGAATACTATCTCCATTGCCACATATTCTCCCTCCCAGTGACTGAGAAAAATAATCACTTTCAAGTCAAGCTAGGTGGTCCCCAGTCATATTGGCCCAATTACCATAAAAGTAATTTTCATTCTGGTATAAAAATGCCAACTTTTTTGGAAGAAATGCAGATATCATAAAATTTTCAAAGCTTTCCTGAAACATTTTATTTTGAGCAATTTTTACTTCTTCCAAAAAATTACATAAATAGCAAACCATCACTGATAAAGGGCCCATCCTATAAACTTTTATCAGGTCCTATTCATGTTTCTAATCATATCTATAAGCAAATATATATATATATATATATATAACTGTATATATTATTAAATATATACATATAAAATCCATGGTTCATAACCTACATGATTAAAATAATGCCAATCTTACAAATCAAAATCAAATACTCTTTGTCAGCAAGGATTTTTTTTTTCTGGATCATAGTTCTGTGTTTGGTTTTAAGAACATGCCTATAAGGATGAACAAAGTCAACATTTTCTCATTCCTTGCAGTAGCATTAGTTCTGTGTAAAAGAAAAATGATCACTTACCTCTGACGCTGTTAAAATTGTACTTAATAATTATCATTGTGGTATACCTGCTTTCTAGAATAGATAGATTAGACTAGCTGCCAAAGGATCATTGTTTTTCTCATTTGTCTAATGACAAGATCAAGTGTTTCTAGACTATAAATTAGGTTTTACAATTCATAAATGATCAGATTTCTCAGCAATCTAGAGACTTCTTAAAATACCAAGCCATACATATTGAAATGGTATGAACATTTGATTCTCAGGTATCAATATAAACTGATGAATTGTGACCCTAAAAAGCACCAAAGGCTAAAGCTCTATAATTAAACAAATAAATAATTACAAATCCAATTCCAAGAGTTACAAATGTGCTGTTATTCAAAAGCACATTCTTTCCCACTGAAAAACTATTTCCTTTTCTCTTTATAGCTGAATATTAAGTCTTTATAACACAATCAAAAGATGTTGTGTAAATCAAAGAAGCAATTTTGTTTTGTGCTAAACATTGTAAATTATAAGGAAATATAACCATGGTTAAAACAGTAATATCACTATTGCTATATTTTATTATTATAATTTATAATTATGTTAAAATAGAATTAATTAAAATACAAAACACATTCAAGCACAAACAATGGAGACACATATTTTTATACTTAGAGAATATAAAAGTCACCTTTCACTCATGAGTTCATCTGAGACTTTTTGCTCTTCATAGTCCATTTTGTCCTTACTGGTCTGGCTTACTTCCTCACTTTCTAAAACTACTCCTTCATCTTGGATTTTTGGCCCTTGTCTAATTATTTTCAATTTCCTTTTTTTGACTTTGTTCTTGGTAAACTCTTGATATTGGTAAGCTCTGTCATTGTCCATGTCCTGGTCTCTACAACCTTCAAGGGGCTGGGTCATTGTCCGTTTGTTACAGATGTCCTGTGGGAGGTCCACTGCCATGCGTTTGACCTTTCTCCTTCTGCGCAGAGTTCTGTTCCCAAGGTTGTCCACGGCAAAATCTGATTCGTGCCATAGAGGTCTTTTTCCTCGTACATTATTATTTAAGTTTGATGATGGCCTGCGTTTAGCCACTAACATTTGGTCATCAGAGTCACTATGATCTTTTTTATTATTATTGTGATTCTCTCTATAGTCCTTGCTTGGTTCTTCTAAACTAGAATCAGAGCCTTCACTTAAGCAGTGGCCAGGCTCCCATGGGTGATGAACATTATACGACCTTCGTTTTCTCCCTCTCCTTTTCCTTGCTTGGCGTTTCAGAGGACAAGACATACTTCGAGAATGATCGCCTGTTTCAGCAAATCCACCTCGAGCTTGCTCTGAGCTCTCTTCCAACGCGGAGACAAGATCATGAACCAGTTCTTCCATGGTTCGACTGAAATGCCTACATTTTAAAGAAAGAAAAAAAATTAAAGAAAATAACTGTATTAACCCAGTTTATTACAGCAGATAATTCACGCTAAGTCTAAAATTAAGTTATTATAAAGCATGTTTAAAAGTGATTTTTCTATTCAAGATATTATAGTATCAAATATTTTGACTCATTTTTAAGTTCCTTTTTCTTGTATAAGTTCTTTTATTAAACATAGGAATTACTTCAAGGTACAGTAACTATATTAGCAATGAAATATCCCAGTAATTTCATATTTTTACTGTGTAATTATGGGAAAGTTGTTTCTGCTTAAGTCACTTTTCATTAGTCTACTCCTGCTCTTGCTCTACCGTTCTCCTAGAACAGATAAAGAGAAGACTTTCTCAATCCTTCTTCCAACCATCCCCTCCTCCTAACTGACTTCTAAGTGAAGAAGGAAGCTGTATAATTCTTTACTCACCACATGCTCTACCCAGTCACTACCACAATAGGCAAGAGAGATGGAAAGACTGACAGGTACTTTCAAGATTTGTAATATATGTTTTTTTTTTTTTTTTTTTTAAAGAGCTTAACCAGATACTAGGCATATAGTTAGGCCACACTAATTTCATAACTCAGTCAAGCAGAAACTATGTTCTTATTCACACTGGAGCCTCACAGGTCTAAAATGGCCCTTCATTTTTCTTACAATTCCTTCTGAGACAGTTTCTTGGCTTTTTTTTTTTTTTTTTCTTTTAAAAGAAACAAATAAAAACCTCTGAATTATGTTACCAGTGAGAAAATTATCCACTTGTCAGTTAGGATAAACATTAAGCATTCCTTAGGAACTTTTATAAATCATACTGGCCTTTTCCAAACCCAACTCCCAAAGAGTCTAAATCAGTTGGTGATGGAGAATCCAAAATTCTGATTTTAATTTTAAACCTTATAGGTAATTCAAATATGTATCTTCATTATAAAAATTGTGATTCATCATTTCTGAGTTCTAGAAGCACCTAGGGATCAAAATATTCTGAACTACAGAGGCAGGGGTAGGCACACTTTTCTGTAAAGGGCCAGATAGTAAACATTTTAGGCTTTGCAGTCCATTAGGTCTCTGTCATAACCACTCAACTTTAGCCACTGTAAGGTGAAAATAGCCCTAGGCAAGACATAAATGAATGGATATGGCTATGTTCTAATAAAATTTTATTTACAAAACCAAATGATGGCTGGCCATAGTTTGCTGACCCCTGGTTTATATAGTCTCTACAGTCTATAATTTTAGGCATTTGCAAGTTCCCAATAATAACTTTTAACTTTGTCTTTTCATTTTAACAACCTGAAAACAAACATACATTGTAATTCAACCAGATTTACTACTTATTAGATGATGTACACATACAGCTTCTAACACAAGTACTTACTATGTGCTGGGCCCATTTTAAAGTGTTTCATATGCATTAGGTCATTTCATTCTCACATAATAAGCGTATAAGGTAGTATATGAGATACACAGTGACAGAGACACTAAGGGCAATTGGCCCAAAATGACACCCCTAGGAAATGGTAGAAACAGGTTTCAAATTCCAGCAATCTGATTCTAGAGCCTGAAATCTATAGCCGAGAAGAGCATCCTAGTACTACATAATTCCAATAACCAGTTTGCATTTTTGTTGATGAGTGATGTAACAGCAGGTGGTACTATTTTATTTTATTTTTTAAAGATTTTATTTACTTATTCATGAGAAACACACAGAGAGAGAGAGAGAGGCAGAGACACAGGCAGAGGGAGAAGCAGGCTCCATGCAGGAAGCCCGATGAGGGACTGGATCCCGGGACTCCAAGATCATGCTCTGAGCCAAAGGCAGACGCTCAACTGCTGAGCCACCCAGGTGTCCCAGGCGGTACTATTTTAATTGTTCAGACAGATTTAATATACATCTATGTAAGGCCAAGTGACTCAAGTTTGGCATCATATTCTTTTTAACAGAAAAACGAAAAAAGGGAGACCTGAATCAACACACGACACAGGGCAGAAAAAGTGGTGAAGGTGTGATGAATCCGAAGGACCAATGCTGTAGCCGTCAGTAAAACATACACTGTGAGCAATTCACTAAATGGACATACTCTTTCATTTAATGAGTTTGAATTTTCCAGATCTCCTTCGGCATTCTGAATGAATAAAAGCTTACATGAACACACCTCTTTAAATATGTATGTTTTATATAAACTCTGGAGAACCACTAAAAGGATCCTATATGTTACTAAGGTTTCAGAACACTGCATATGATTATGAGAAATATGTCACATAGAATTGTAGCCAAAAGAAAGGCTATGATCCTGACTAGATGATCCAAATGGGTGTTTTCACCCTTACCTCTGTTATAACTGCCTTTTTGTTTTTCTTTTATTACATCATTTGTTCATTTTGTTCATTTCCTTTAATACTATTTCTTTGGAAGAAATGTAGTCTGAAAGACCTATTATCTCTGAATATAATATAGTAAGATACAATTCATTGGAAGCCAGTTTAACATGTCTTATAATAAAGATCCCTGTCTAAAAGAAGACTCAGTATCACCTGGTTCTCAAGTAACTTACTTTTTGAAGATTCAGTTTTCTTACCAATGGGTAGGTGACTAGGTCTAAATATTAATATAAAATTAACTCAATGCATGAATACAACCTCCAACTAAATCTGCAGATTACTTTGGAAGTCATAATCTAGTGCCTTACTTTAAAAAGAAAATGTGGTGTTCCTAACATTAGGTAAAGGTTAGCAATCAGGTTCAACCAATTGAAATGTGTCTTCAAATAATTTCATTTAAAAAGAACTGCTGTAACAGACATAGAACTGTCTATTCTATTTAAGAAAATAGAACTGATAATATTACTAAGAATGAGTGCAAAACTTCTTTTACCATCATTAAAATAGTCACCATGATTTTATATTTTCTTGAGAGCTTAAAAAATTTTAACCAGAAGAACCCAATTGATGCCATGATGTCACTCAAGTAGGAATCAGATATGAATATCAACGAATACAATTACTTTAAGAGAGTTTTTGGGGTGCCTGGGTGGCTTAGCTGGTTAAGCATCTGACCCTTGATTTTGGCTCAGGTCATGATCTCATGGTTGTGATATTCAGGCCCACGTCTGGCTCCACAGTGGGCACAGAGAGCCTGTTTGAGATTCTCTGTCCTCTTCTTCTACCTCTCCCCTCCCTCTCAAAAAAAAAAAAAAAAAAACAAAGACTTCCTAAAAACCCAATAATAATGCAGAAAAAAAATACATTTAACATAAGTGCCATTCAGAGTTCATCAATTTTTTCCCCTTCAGTTTCAACTAACCAGACTACTGCAAGCCAAAATCCCTGTTAATAAGCCAGTAATATTAGTCAGTCAAGCTGCTTCACTTGTATCTCTCAGGGAAAACTGCCATCAACTGCCCTCACAGAAATAAAGTTGTTATAAGAGATCACCACATGACCAATAGCTCATTTATTTTCTTGGCATTTACACTAAAGACCACTGTATGGAGACACTTTATCTTCAAGATAGTTTATTAAATAAGACCTTTCCTATTGAAGAGGAAACCTGGAAATTCCTAACCTTCTTGTACAAAAACCTGTGTTTATTAAGCATTATTGTTGTAAAGTTTAAATTATGGTAAAATTCAGTGAATTACCACTTAGCTAATTAGAACAACAGTCACATTTATAAAACCATTTCTCTTTATTTGGAATTCAATGGAAATGATACCTTTTGAGAACAGTTTGCATTGAGCACAATGTCTCAGATACCCCGTACCTAATAGTTTTCTTAAAATACTCCAAATGAATAGAATAAAATTATAGTCCCACTATCCATATAAAGTTGGATTTCATAAAAAGAAGTGACCTGAGTAGATAGGCATTTTGGTTTTGTGTAGGTATTACATTGCTTATGATCAACCCAAAACTTGATATGTCAGTTTTGGGTAGGAATTTTTTTTGCCAAATGTTAAGTTTCTTTGTCCTCCTCTGGGCAATATTAAACTTCCAACAAAATGAGTCAATTGCTCTCTCTGGCTTTCTTAACATGGAGCTCTAATTAATTCAGACAAAGGCCTTTCCTAAAGATGCATGTTTGAGAGTGAGGATGGTCAATGAGTGTAGAAAAACTGGCACTGAGTTTAGGGTTTTCTTTCAAATGTTTCTGGTTCAAGAGAGAAGATGCAGGAAGCTGCCTTAGTCCAAACTTACTGTTCCTATGTTCCCAAAGGACTGGGAGTTGACTGATAAACCAAGGACTCTCAAACAGCGGTCAACAAGGTATGGGCAGGCACAGCAGGAGATGAAGCCCAAGGAACCCCACCTCCCAAACTGATCCCCCTAATAACTAACAACTGTCAACAACTATTACTTTTTAAAGACTCTTAGCAATAACCACTATTCGTAGGAGGATAAAATATAGCATAATCTCCTTGCCTAGATACTGATAAAAATAATTACATAGTAAGATGATAGGCATGTGTGTCTACTGAATAAACCCAACAAGTTCATTAGTAAACAAACAAAAATCTTTCTGATAAATAAAAGGTAACTGACTATAGCTGTCAAATACCTAGAAAAGGAAAAAGAAATCAAAGACTCCTTATCACTTAGTACACAGTAAAATTCTCATCTTCATCTCTGTAAAACATGAATTCACTCTTCTACAAAGTTAAGGAACTCCAGCAGTGGAGTGCTAAAATGAAGTTAAATGTTGCCAAATACAACTGCTTAATTGGCTCTTAAAAATTTAAGGATATAATCATTTATGTGTTAGTTTCTATATGATTAAAAACTCAACGTGTACAAAACCAATGTACAAAGAGTACCTAGTTAAGAGCTATGCTGATGAATATATGCTATGACTGATCACAAACTTAAGAAAATAGTCTCAGAATTACGTATCTCAATATTCACGTTAGCTTTTGCTTAAGACAGGAAGCGTTGTTTGGTCATAAAGTAAAATCAAAATTAACACGTAACAGTGTAGACCACGACAATGGGTGATTAAACATGCAAAAAGTAAGCCTGAAAGATGCCCCATCAAGGGCTAAATTTCATGACTAATTAATCAAAATATGGTCTGTAAGGATTATTTTAAGTTTGATTAAAATTTCTGCTGCTTATAGGAATTTATAAATTTCCTTCTTTAATGGTAATATATTTGTCAAATAAGTCTTTATCTCAGCCGAGTAACCTATTAAATGATGAATAGAATTATCTCCTTTTATATATCTTAGGGAAGGTAATCTTAGGAAAAACAATAACTCTAACATTAAATGTTAACATTTAAGCTAGTTTAGAAATTCCTTACCTATTTAAACCATTCATCAGAAGTAACATTATCTCTCTTTTTGAAAGAGGTAGCAGGGAGGAACTTATTATGAAACATGTAAAAGCTAATTACAACTTTACATTAACACTAGGCAATGCATATGGTACAGAATTCTCTAGATGGGGGAAAAGGCTGGGAAGAACCTGTAGAGAACATGAGCTTTAAAGTCAAATCTATGAATCTGGAAGCTAAGTTTGACTATATTCATTAGCTAGAGGACCTTATTACTTATCTTCTGATTCTGTTTATTCATCATAAAAAATGGTATACTTTCTACCTTGATGGGATTCTGTGGGATGAGAGTGGTTACTAAAATGTGAGAGCAGTTATTTCATCTTTCAAGAACCTCAATATACAAATAGAGTGGTCAATGAAATATCAAATCATTTTGCTTTTAAGGTAGAACCACATTATGAGTCCTGAGGATATCATAATAAAGGCACAGACCTGATCCTTTCTGTGTTCTTGAACCACTCTGAATCACAAGGAGAGGGGGAATAACAGATATTTGCAAAAATCTTGCATGTGATTTCAAAAAATTCATGTACTCCTTAAAGGTTTTCATAGATCTTAAGAAAAAAAAACCCTAAAAAACGCAAAATTAATGCTGTGTATCTTAGTCTACCTTAGTAACACACAAATAAAAGAAAAAATAAACTACAGAAAATCAAGCTTCCAAGTTAAGAGTTCCAAGTTCTCTACCAAACAGAAAAACTCATTTTCCATAATGCTCAACTGACTTGCACTCAACTAGAGGTGCTGATGGTACCTGCTATTTTGTCACTTTTGTTACCACAGGTACACCCAGAAAGCTTTCTTCTTCCTTACTCTAGCACTCTAGCACTTTGGGGGTAAAAAAACAAACAAACAAACAAACAAAACAACAAACAAAAAAAACCATACATGGCTTTAGAAAAAAGTCTAATTCTACTTTCGAAAAAGTGATTTAATAAATCAAGCTCATTTATAATTTAAATTTGAAGAACATTCTTCTGATTTTGACTTCATTTAATGACTTCAAGAATCATTCAAAATTTCTTATACTTCAATCACTTTTGAAATGTAAACTATTGAATAGGAGGTGGCCTAAATGAAATAAAGTCAAAGTCTAAAACAAACACAAATAACTTAGAGTCTAAAAAAAAGAATTCCAATTCTTGTCAACACACATATATTAGAGCATCTGTGGGTGTGCTTCTAATATGTACAAGATGAGTTTCATTCATTGCTCACACATGGGACTTATTGAATATGTAATATTCTGAATCCCTAGAATAAGAATGAAGAAAACTAAATATTATTACAAGTATCCAGCATAACACTTGACACAAAACAGATGTAAAAAAGAAAAAAAAAAAAAGATCTGTTGGACAAACCAATGAATGAATGAATAGGAAAAATACAACTTCACTAAAAATTTAGACAATCCAGATTTCAAATTTTCTGCCACATTAACAAGCCAGACACACTTCATTTTTTTTTTAGCTAAGTAAATGTGATGGAAAGGACAAGTTATCAAAGATCATGTAAAGGTTTCCAGCTTGCTGTACAGAAAAATGCTAAGAAGCTCTACTAATATTAATGAGTTATTTGGTCAAAATTACAGTGGCTACTGCTTTGATTCCTCATTGTTGAAACAGAAACTTGATTCAAACATACCTGACAGTATGGAATTGACCTCAAGATAAAAGACAAAAAAAAAAAAAAAAAAAGAAAAGGCAGTAATTTAAATGATGCACTTTTCCACTATGCACTTTTAAGACCTGAAAAAAAATCTAAATACTTAAATAGGAATGAAACTAATGAAACTACAGAAAAAAAAAAAATTCAGAATCAATATAGTTTATTTTTAAGGGCTTTTTTTTTTTTTTTTAAAAAAAGTAAACCACATAAATTTAAATAGTTTAGTTCAATATATCAATAATTCAGTATTTTCATTATCAAGGACTTAATTGTAAAATTTGTTTAGTTCCACTTTTAAGATCTTAAAAACAAATCAGAAATTGACTTTAAATATAAATCACTAATAAAGTAAAAATAAGTGTTTCTAAATTATAAATGCTTTATCCAATAAATGGATCAAATTTTAAAAGACAGGTTTACATTCTAAGTACCAAAATACTTATGCTTTTTGGCCCCTAATTTCAAAGTTGTATGTGAATGATGAGGCAGGAAAAAGAGATAGACACTCTCAGCTGTATTTGATAAAAATATAATATGAACCACTTATGAGAACTTGCCCAAAAATAAATTCATTTCCTGAGACACACAAAACCAGAGGATTTTTATTATTTAATTATATAAAACTTGTCTTCAGGAGGAATAAATTACAAAATAAAGTATCAGTTCTACTTTTCAGCAAATTGTTAAAAGAGAGGTAAATCATTTACTATTTATGCATTTCGTGCCTAAAACCGTGAAAATTTAACCTCGACATTGGAGAAAAAACTGAAGTCAAGATGAAAGGTAAATATAACAGGAATTCTAGGTCGGTTAACAAATCTGGGCATGTTCTTTCAAGTTTAGATATTCCCATGATATTGAATCATATTCAGACAAATAGGACGTATACCAAGAGGGTTAAGAATTGCTTTTAGATATACTGTAATCATGCTGCAAATAAGGTTTTTGGACTAGTTATTTAAACTATACTTGTTCCTGTTCCACCATTTATAAACGCAAAACCGACAGCACCTGTCTCAAAAGATTTACGTGAGTAATGGGTACGTAAAAGCTGGCATGGAGTGATGATTCAGTAGTAGTATCCCTAGTGGCACTGAGATTTCATAACTAGGATAAAACATAACACTCATAGTATGATAAATGTCTGATCAATGAGGGAGAAATAAAATTCCATTGAGAAATAACCCAATAATGCGATGGTTGTGCAGATAAACTAGAAAATCAAGGTTCCACTTTTCTGGAAAGTGTTTATTCTGGCAAATCAGGCATGATTTTAAGACTTTCATTCAGAAACACTGACTAAGCTCTAGGCACTATGTTAGGCTCTGATGCCATAGGAAAGAATGGAATTCTATGCGGATAATTGAAAATAGAGAAGTACTTTATGGTAAGTGAAGGATGGTTTCTCTGTATCACAGAGAGGTACCTAACTAGGCTTTAGGTAGGAGGTGAAAGGGAAAGGAACTGGTACTTTTTAATTAACTAGTCATCTATCCTACAAATCAACATCACTACAGCAAGAGCAGACCAAGAGCACACTTTGACTGGCTCCCTTAACAAGGCATTGATCGAATGGTGAAACATGAAGAAAAGTACCCACTAGATTACTGGAGAGGAAATCCTGGGGTCATGGAAATGTCCCAGATCACGTTTTGTGTGGTGAGTACGCAGTATATACAATCGTCAAAACTAAAAACACTAAACACCTACGAAGGATGTTATGTGATGCTAAGGACATACGACACCATTAAAAAAATATGGCTCGTTCAAAAAAAAAAACAACAAGAAAAAAGAAAAAACAAAAAAAGATGCTCCCTGCTTTCTCCCTGGAAAGTGAGAGAATTTAAAAGTACGACCCAATGTATCCCCATTATAAAGTGAACTACAGAATGATCTAATCTCATTCACAGCATGTGATATTCTTTTAACTTTTTTTTTTTAATTTTGTCTATTTATTCATGAGAGACACACACACACACAGAGAGAGAGAGAGAGAGGCAGAGACACAGGCAGAGGGAGAAGCAGGCTCCATGCAGGGAGCCCGATGCGGGACTCGATCCCAGGACCTCGGGGTCACGCCCTGGGCAGAAGGCAGGCGCTCAACTGCTGAGCCACCCAGGCGTCCCTCTTTTAACTTTTAGGTGATGCAAAGAAAACCTTTGAGATCCCAGACTACTGGAATCCCTCCTGGTCTCATTCACCGCACAACCTAAGAATGGACATACATCCTCCAGCCACAGGTCACCTGTTTTTTGTTGTTGTTGTTTTGTTTTTTGATGCTTTCGCGTTTGAAACCGTCAGCGGGAAATCTACCTGCTTGTTTCACTGCCTGTCCCGTGCATGCTCGGGGCGGGGGGAAAAAACAGGCCTGGCATCACAGAGTTTCCAAACAGAATTCCAAAAACCCAGCTTATGCCTTGGGTATTCTGCAACCCCTGACAGTGTCCTATCCCAGGCCTGTCCTGAAGACAAAGCCGCTCTTTAACCTGTGCAGGCGCTCGGAAAAGTCCAATCAATTATCTCAAAGCGGCACCGGCCCTGGGGTCCTGGAGGCTGTAGCCAAACCCCAAACCGAATCCTGGCATTTATACGTTCCTGGGGGGGGGGGGGGGGGGGGGGGGAGACTCAAGACACATCTCTTTTGAAACAGAATGGAGCAAACAGACGTTCGAGGGGCAGAAACGGGTAGGCCCACTCCCACTCCAAAAAATAAAAAAATAAAAAAGAAAGAAAAAAAAGAGGGTGGGTGATGAGGCCTCTTCCAGTTAACTTCCAAAACTTTAGATTTCTGGGATCAGATCTTCCAAGACACCTGGCCTAATCTAGTAAACCGAAAAAAAGGGAAGTGAGGCATGAAGGCCCTAGAGTAAGAGAAATTCTTCTGTCCCTCTAGCCTCGTCGCCCAATCAGCGAGGAAGTGAGGGCACAGAGGGCACGGAGACCTTTGCTTCCCCCCCACGCCGTAGGGTGCAGGAGGCAATCAGCAAGCACGAACTCCTTCGCTAGTCGTTAGCACACACCCCAACGCCTTCCATCCCGGACACGAGTGGGAGCAAGGCCCACGTCAGGGAGCTGCGATCCACGCATCACAACCCCTCCCCCTTCCTCCCCAGGTCCAGCGGCCTCGGGCCATCACTCCCTTCCCTCGTCCCCCACCCCCGGGGCCGCCAGCCTCACCAGCTGTTCCCGGCGGCTGGAGCTCCGATCGGCTGGCGCCCGGCGGCCCCGAACATTAACGACACCCAGGAGCCTGGCCTCGAGGCTCAGGCCCGAGAACAGACCCCAACTACCACGGCACCAGCCCCCTCCAGCAGCACTTCAGCATTTTGAGCGGAGCTTCCGGAAGCCGACGGGAGGCGGAAACCGGAAGTCCGGCGCGACCATTACCTGCCCCCCCCGCCCCGAGCCTGCCTCCCTGGCCCCCCCGCTTTAACTCACAGAAAACTGAGAGCTTTCCGCTACGCAGAAATGTTCTTAGGTTTCGCCCTCGTGTCCTGCACGCTGGAAACGGGGTGGGGAATAAAAGTGGCGAAAGCGAGAAGTGGAACGCCACCCCCCCCCCGGGACGAGGTTTGTGGTTCAGTCCGGTTGCCGTGGAGACGGAGAGTAACAGCCGGCCCCGCCGCGCGCGCCCCGCGGCCATGGCCACGCTGGCTCGGCTGCAAGCTCGGGCGACGTTCTTGGCGCATCAGTACTACTTCAGGAGCAGGTAAGGCGTCCGCGGGGTACAGCGTGGAGGGCTGTCTGCGCCCCAGCCAGGGGTTCCTCAGCGGGAGAACAAAGTTCCGGAATCAGGAAGCACCCCCCGCTTCTCCCCTGCGCTTGTGGGACTCCAACATAATTGCAAGTTTAAAAGTAGGGTTACAGGGATCCCCGGGTGGCTCAGCGCTTGAGCACCTGCCTTTGGCCCCGGGGTGTGATCCTGGAGACCTGGGATCGAGTCCCGCACCGGGCTGCCTGCTTGAAGCCTGCATCTGCCTCTGCCTCTGCCTCTGCCTGTGTCTCTCATGAATAAATAAATAAAATCTTAAAAAAAAAAAAAAAAAAAAAGTTTAGTATAACAAAAAGAGGTTGTGTAAAGTATAAACAAACAAGGCTAGAGAAATAAGTAGGGATCCCTGGGGGTGGCTCAGCGATTGGGCACCTGCCTTGGGCCCCGGGGCGTGACCCTGGTGTCCTGGGATCGAGTCCCGCATCTGGCTCCCTGCGTGGAGCCTGCATCTCCCTCTACCTCTGCCGTGTCTCTCAGGAATAATCTTAAAAAAAAAAAAAAAAAAAAGTTTAGTATAACAAAAAGAGGTTGTGTAAAGTATAAGCAAACAAGTAGATAAATAAGTAGGGATCCCTGGGGGTGGCTCAGCGGTTGAGCCCCTGCCTTTGGCTCAGGGCCTGACCCCAGTGTCCCGGGATCGAGGAGCCTGCTTCTCCCTCCCTCTGCCTGTGTCTCTGACTCTCTCTTTGTGTCTCTCATGAATAAATAAATAAAATATTTTTAAAAAGTAGGGTTACCCTAGGTGGGTGGGGAGGAGTCATAGATGAGAGTGTAGGGTGAGGGGGAGACATAGTTATCGGTGGAGATGATTTAAGAAACAGCCCCCCTCTAGATAAAATCGTACATTTTATTTGACATCATCACTCCAGTTTGAGGAAACCAATGTCTCCCCTGTTGGAAGTTTTAATAGCCTGACTGGGGTTCACCCCCGGGCTCTCTAGGTGGACGAGCTTAGTGTGTGTGTGTGTGTGTGTGTGTGTGTGTCTCCCACCTCCCAGGGGACTTGAGCCCCCATTGTTTCACCAATACCATTGAACTCAACTGTTCTATGACTCATTCGTCTGACAAAGTGACAGAATCTTCAACTGTTCCGGCAAGATAATCAGCATCCACATGTTAACCCCTAGAAGAGGAGTAACACAGACTCTAGTCGCCTTATCCACCCCGCTACACCCAAACTTCTCCCTCTGGAAGAGTTTTATTTTGACCATGGCTTTCTGGAAGCAAGGCCTGGGGGGATTTTCCAACAGAAGAGAACCTGCAAAAGAGTGAATTAGACAACGGTGGACTATGGTGAGATGGCCGGCCAAGGGAAGATACCTCAATAAGACAGGATTGTGCTGAGCTGTTCTTAGTCTAACATTCATCTTCCCTACTACATTCTTCTAGCATGCGTGCCTCTTACAGTACTTACCACAATTCAGTTTTACATTCTGCTTGGAGATATCGATGGTGCCTCTTAAACTAGAAGTGGGGAGAATCTGTTTTTTTTTTTTTTTTTTGCTTGTCATTTAGGTCTCTAGCATCTATCATAGTTCCTCATACATGATAGATGCATAATAATTTTTTGTCTGGTAGCTCCATGAATGAGTCTTTGAATCAATCATTAGCCCTGGTTTAAGTAAATGTACTAAAATTAAAATTGCTAGATATAGAAATTATTATCTGTGTATGTATGACTAATTACAGATAAATACATTACCCATTTATCGAGCATTTATTGGAAGAACACGTCCTATGTTCAAGACATACCTATATAAAGAAGTAAGCTGCATCCCTCCTTATGTTCACGGCCTAATATGGAATACAGGCATTTAAAAAGTAATTACAATAGAATAAGGATGAACAGGAAGTGAAACAAATAACATTTCTTAAGCAGTGATTATATGCTAGGATTTGTATTAGGAACATAAATACCCCATTTGGTTTTCACAATGTTACAAGTTAATGTTTTAATCTCTATTTTTTAGAGCTCAAGAACACTGTTCTAGAAAAGGCTGGTGAACTGCCATAGAAATGCAAATAGACGTAATTTTTTTTTCCTACAGATTACGGTATCAAATTTTGTTCCCATCTCCTGGCTTTTGACAATGGGTACATTTCCCCAAAATTGGAGGTTACTTGGAGCGAAGACTAGACCTATGAAAAGACCATGATGAGAATAGGCTGGCATTCCTTCCATTTCTTTTACTATTAGTATTAATATTTTCAATATAAAAGGAAGTCTCTAAAGATCATGAAAGAGTCAAAATTACAAAGTTTGCCTAGTTAAAACAATAATAACAAAAACGTATTGATCTTTGGGGACAAAAATCATACAAAATATTAATATGAAACAAGTCAACAGTTTCTTTATGAAATCATTGTCATTTCCTATGTGTTATTGTCTGGATCAGATCTTTGTAAACTATAATGTACATTAGAATCACTTCAAGATGTTGTTATAAATACAGATTCTGTTTCAGTGGGTCTCAGTTATGGCAAGAGAATCTGTATTTCTCATAAGAGTTCCCGTGAAGGCCCATTTTGCAGGAAAAAATGGGAGACTGTAGAAAAGGAACTATGTATGGGTCTATCATTTAACTCTCAAACATCCTTAAAAATTATATATATTTATTCCCTCTTTGCATGAGGGAAGGAAAATGAGATTCCTGTAGAGAAAATTTACAAGCCATTCAAAGTAATGTTAGTTTTATGGAAGGAGATTAAGCCAAGAAACCAGAACAGGTGGCTACTGTCAAGTTAGAATTAATGGTTTACACACGTGCAAACTTTAATAAAAATGTAGTGAGAAGTTTTACAGAAATACGAGGGAAAAGAGTTACTGTAACCAATTTTTAAAAAAATATATTTTATTTATTTTTTCATGAGAGATACATGGAGAGAGGCAGAGACACAGGCAGAGAGAGAAGCAGGCTCCTTGTGAGGAGCCTGATGTGGGACTTGATCCCAGGACCCCGGGACCACGACCTGATCCAAAGGCAGATGCTCAACCACTGACCCACCTAAATGCCCTGTAACCAATTTTTGAAAAATAAATATTTTCAGTTAAAAAATATAATAAATGAATTTAAAAATAGAATAGTCACTACTAAATGTAAATGTTTTAGGAAAGCAACATAGAGGACATATCCAGGGGATTTAATATGTGAACGATAGTCATTGAAGAATTTGGGAATGGGATTGAGAAAATAAATAATAAAGAAATAACTGAAGAAAACATTCCTAAACTGAAGAAAGAATATGGCTTTGAATGGAAAGGACTCTGAGTACCAGACAAGATGTTATTTTAAGCCCTACTTATATATTTTCTGGCAAAATTTCGAGGATACAGAAAAATTTTTCCAAGCTCCTAATCTAAGACAGAAAAGAAAAAAAGTTATTTGCCAAGGTAGAGAGAAGCATTGAATGACTCATATGCAACACAAGGGACCTAGAAGATAAAAGGACAATAATTACTAGGTTATTCAAGGCAATATCTGAAAACTTAGACTGAGCGAAGTTCTTACTCATTTTTTTTTTTTTTGATGAAAGAATGACATTTCAGTTGTATAAAGACTCAGAGTTATGTCATCATATACTCTATTGAGGAAATGTACTCAAGGAGGCACTCTCTGAAATCAGGTGAGAATTAATTTGGAATGAAAATCTCAAGATAGGGGAAGAGGAGCAAAAGAAATAATAGAAACAATAATGAACAATTATGCTTGTAGTATTTATAGTTAAATCTAGATGCACACTGTTACTGAAATTTATGAGATACCCTAATTCTATGCAATTAAAAGAATCTAATAGGCACTTGCAGTTTACTTCTGAGACATCTCCTTGTACAAGTTCAAAAATTCATTAGTACATTTTCCACCTCCCAAGTGGTTATAGGCAACAGTCTTGCTAATTGTCTCACTAATATATAAGGCAGCTCATTCTTTATCCAACGTGTAATATCACTTCCCTCCCCACTCTTCCAGCCAATGTGATAATACTCTAGAGGCCAGTGTCTTTAGTGACCTTAGAATTCCCCACAGTCTCTCCTCTATCACCCAGTCCCAAAGACAATGCCATATATTTAAAGTTTATAGTACTGCTTGCCATAGTAACTTTCAATTTTTAAAGTTTTATGTAGCCAAAGTTGTCTATTTTTTGGCTTTGAGAATTTTACCTCTCGCAGAATGATCTTCCTCAACCCATGGTTATAAGTCTTTTTTTTTTAAGTGATGAGGCCTCTTTTTTTTTAAGATTTTATTTATTTATTCATGAGAGACACACACACACACACACAGAGAGAGAGAGAGAGAGAGAGAGAGACAGAGACACAGGGGCAGAGGGAGAAGCAGGCTTCCTGCAGGGAGCCCGACCTGGGACTCCATCCCAGGTCTCCAGGATCACAACCTGAGCTGAAGGCGGTGCTAAGCTGCTGAGCCACCCAGGCTGCCCTACTTTAAAAGTTTTATTACATTTTTCTTCACTCTTGAATTGTGTTTCTGTGCATATATCGTATGAGAGAAAGGCTTACCCCTCAGTGTAGACATTGTCTCAAACCCTTAATTGAACATTCCACACGTTCTTTACTGGCTTTAAATATTGTTAAAGTTTAAGTTGTAAAAAGAAGTAAAATTGGCTTTATTCACCAACAATATGATTGTGTATATAGAAAACTAAGCTACTTACCAAAAAGATCTAGAAATAAGTGAATTTAGCAAAGCTATAGGACACAATACCCAATACACAAAAATCAATTGTCTTTTTATGTAATAGCAATGAGCAATTGTAATTTAAAACTACAAAAACATTTCAGTTTATAATAGCATCAAATGCATGTCACTTTATCTTTTGACCTTGTAGATATCTTGTAGAATATTTTGTATACACAATTGGTGCACAAAAGTATTTTACGTACAGGATTATGTATAAAGGCATTCATTCAAACATTATTTCTAATAGGAAAAAAAACCCCGAAAGTAACTTGTATATATTTGTAACTAATCTATACTTAATAAATTAAGGCATATGTGCATAATGGAATATTAAGTAGCAATTTAAAAATGAAAAATTTTATACATAATGATGTAAAAAATCCCTGAGACAAATTAAGGTTATAAAAAAGGTCAAGGAAAATATATAATACATGAAGTATGAAATTTTTCTGTATACATTCAGAGAAAGACAGTATCTGAAATCATATATAACAAACTGTTAACAGAGATTAGATTTTGAGAATTGGAGGATAAAGAAGGTTGAAATAGTATCTTAATTTTTTTCTCTAGAATTTTCTGTATGGCTTAAAATTATATGTTAAGCATTATTCATTTATTGTTTATAAAATAGTGAATAAATAGGACAAAATGTTCTAGGACAAAAATTTTATTTTGGAAACATAAAATTAAAGATAAAATAAGTGGCCATGAAGATGTAACTGGTACGAAACTTGGCTTGCCTCCATGAGAAATTAGAAAACTGAACAGAGAATGTGTGGAAAATCATTCTCACAACAGACAATGTAGGATTATGATCTCTTAGAGAAAGAAGACAAGTGAGATTATCTAGACAATTACTCTAGCTTTATGACTGGCAGTAATTTCTGAACAAAATTCAAACTCAATAGCATAGCATTCATATTGTTCAGCATCTATTCCTAAATTAGTAGTAAGAGAAAAATGTAGTAAACTGTGACCTATAACCTGGAGGAAAAAAATCAATTAATACAAAAGTTATAGAATTAGCCTATAAGGAGTTTTAAATAGCTTTCAAAACATGTTTAAGGACTTAAAGGAGAATATAAGCATAATGCGGAGTTAAATGGAAATAAAAAGAAGCAGATGAAACTTTTAGAGATAAAAATAACAGATGGTCTGAAACAAACAAACAAAACAATCAGATGGACTTAATATCAGATTAAAATCCTGCAAATAAAACATCAGTGAACTTGAAGACCTTCCAAATACATATTGTTGGGTAGTGATCTATAGAAGTTAATTAGATCAAATTGATAAGTGTTGTTCAGGTTTTCTATATTATTATTGATTTCTTGTACAGTTAGTTGTCCTATCAATTATTCAGAGAGGCATGTTGAAATATCCAACTGTTATGAATTTGTTCTTCTTTTAGTTTTGTCAGGTTTTGCTTTACATATTTTGAAGCACTATTATTAAGTGCATACGCATTTAGGATTATTATATTTTCTTAATAAATCAATTTCTTTATCATTAAAAATGTCCTTATGGATGTTAATTTTCCTATCTTAAGTCTACTTTAAATATCAAAATTATTTTAAACTCTTAAAAGTATTTGAATAAAATAGTTTTGGGATGCCATTCTTTTGTGTGCATATACTGCATACACTTATATATATATACACGTATATATTTAAAAATACTGAAATAAGGATGCCTGGATGGCTCGGCAGTTGAGCGTCTGCCTTTGGCTCAGGTCCTGATTCCAGGATCCGGAATTGAGTTCCGCATTGGGCTCCTTATGGGGAGCCTGCTTCTCCCTCTGCCTATGTCTCTGCCTCTCTCTCTCTCTCTCTCTCTCATGAATAAATAAATAAAATCTTAAAAATTAAAATGCCGAAATAATCTGAAACTTACTAACGCTGCAATACAGTACAGAGGGTTTTTCCCCCCTACAAATCATATGAGGATAAGTTTCAACCTGTTGGACTATTGCCCTCCCAAACTATTTTCACTTAAGGACATTGTATAACCACAATTCCACCATCAAAATCAAGAAATTAACATTGATACATTTTTACCATCTAATCTTCAGACTCCATTCAAGCTTTGCCAGTTGCTTCATTAATGTTCTTTATCCTATGTATCTTATCTCTCTAGTTATCTTTAATATGGAACATTTTCTCAGTCTTTCTTTGATTTTCATAACCTTGTTACTTTTGAAGATCACAAATCAGTTATTTTGTAAGATTTCACTTGATTTGGGTTTGATTTTTTTTCTTCTTGATTAAATTCAGGTTATGTATCTTTGCAGCAGTATCACAGAAGTGATCCTCTAATTTTTTTATTGCATCCTACCAGATAATGTATACTTTTGATTTGTCCCATTACCGATGGTATTCATTTAGATCAGTGACTAAGATCATTTCTGCTGGGTTTCTCTACTGTAATGTTCTCTTTTTTCCCCCTTTGTAATTAGTATATATTGCTAAAAAGCAAGTGATTTGAAACTGTGTATGTATTCTGTTCCTCGTAAAACTTTGAATTTATGCATACTATTATGGACTCATAGGTTCCTATTCAGTGGGTTAGCATTACTTCTTTTACTTATGTTCATGCTAGCATTGTTCTAGATTTGTCCAATAGAAGCCACTAGAAGCTTTTCTTTGTGTCCTGATCATTGTAATATTTTCTTGCTTTCTGACACCCACACAAAATGTTCCAGGCTCATCTCTTTTCTTTTCTCGGCCCAATTCTGAAGTCATCCATTTCTTCAGGGAGTCCCCCCCCCCCCTTTTTTTTTTTTTTTAAGATTTTATTTATTTATTCATGAGAGACACAGAGAGGCAGAGACACAGGCAGAGGGAGAAACAGGCCCCATGCAAGGAGCCCAATGTGGGACTCGATCCGGGTCTCCAGGATCATGCCCTGGGCTGAAAGTGGCGCTAAACCGCTGAGCCACCCGCGCTGCCCTCTTCAGGGAGTCCGTGCTGCTTTTAGTGGATGGATGCCTATTCCATTGAGTGTTGTTACTCTGAGGCTCTCTCAAGTGGACAGAGCTAGAAAATATATGTATGTATGCATTTGCATGCGGTTTACATCTGTACTTTATCCATCCACCCACCCATGTATATATTGAAATCTGTGAGTTTAGATTGGCAATTCTATTTCAAATCCAGCAACACAGAATTCACTCTACTTTATCTCCCTTTCTTTGCTAACACTGAGAAACCTGGCTCTCATTATCCTTAATATACTCACTTATTGATGTCTCCTTCTGCATGTAACCAGACTCTGTCACCATTTCTGCCCTCTTTTTTATGGTTATCCTTTTCATGCAGTGCGGGCCCTACCTCTCCATGCCAAATTATCACCTGTTCACCAACTTGGATACTCTTTCCATCATTTGTGGGTTCTTATTCCCTGTTTTGCTGCCCGTCCTTGTGGAACCTTTCCTCACCTTTCCTTGACACGCAGAGTTAGGCCTTCTCTTCATGGGAACACTGTCCTTAGATTGTGACAACCTACCCCAGAGCGCCCCTATGTGTGATCCCATCTTGGCCTACACAGGCCTCACTGAGCCACTGTGGCTGCCCATCCCCCAACATCCCCATCCCCTCCAGTACAGGATCCTGGTTTCCTTGCCCACTGCCAATTTCTTTAGGACTTAATTGTTCAGGAAAGGAAGAGAAGGTAGAAGGAAGATGCAGAAAAATAAATTATAAAACATTTTGTAAATACATTGTAAATCTGCATGTTAAGTCCTACTTTGTGACCTAATACATATGTATTTATAACTCATTATTCATTGAGCTGTGAAATAATAATAATAATGAGGACTATTAATGAAAGCAAAACGTGGCTTCTAGATTTGAAAATGTAGTTCTATTTTTCAACAAGTCGTTATTGACCTCTTATTAGGCACATGAGTGATAATTAAAACACAAAGTATAGATTAAACAGTTTCTGCCTTTAAGAAGCATGACATCCTTAAGACCTAATAGTGAAGTGATATGCAAAAATTATTTTATACATTGATATATTTTGTAATACAGGGCAGCTAATATTGTAATTTTATTCCTAGTATCTACAATAGTTAAAAGTTATATGATAATGAGAAAGAGATGACTGGGTTTTTGATCTACTTTTTATTCAATAGCTAGTACACACATAGGTCAGACTAAACACAGTATGTTGATGTGTAAAATGTATTTTTTGCACATTAGTGGAAAGATATTTAACTACACAGTTTTTTCATTTTCTATTTATTTACAATTAATTTCCAGCCACTAATGATACACATGAGTATAGTGTTATCTAGGGTTATAGTACTTATTTCTAGTTGATGATGAAGTGACTGGAAACTTCCAGCTTTTTTGAGTGTTTTATTACATTCCTGGTAATACTTTTGGTCTTTCATCATTATTAATTCATTTAGTATTCATTGTGATAATACTGATCATAATAAATTTATTTCAAATTCATGTAGATGTCATATTTTATTCACTGCTATAGGATTTCATTGTAATTTGGAACTAATTAATATACCATTAAAATAAAGTGTTACCCACATTTTTCATTTTAAACATAAAAAGTCTAGCAGTTCATGACATATTGTATGAGTATTCAGCATCCCAGTGGTAACCCAAGTCTCTGTAAATTTCATTTTTCAGCAGTTAAAAAAAGGGCAACAGAGAAATGTGTATGGAAGTGGAATTACAGCATATAAATTAAAACTTAGAAGTAAGTTAACTACTAGTTATTCCAAAAATATTTCCCTTTAATTAAGATGTGTAGTTCTTATTAGTATGATGTATCTGTGTTTATATTTATATACATTGGTGTTCTTAACTCCAATAAAAGATCATTTAATCTTCTTTTTGACTGTATTACATGTTAGTGTTATTATCAGGAGAGATGAGAAAACAAAGTCAAAACATAATTTGATTGCTTATTCTGCATTTCTAATGACAATAATAAGTGACATGTAGGTTCAAGCTATACATTAGTTTAAAAGTATTAGGTGTATCTGCATATCTTATTCAGATATTTTTTTCTCCCTTTTTTCTGAGACTTTATTTATTAGAGAGAGAGAGAAAGAGAGAGAAAGAGGGTATGAGCAGGGGGAGGGGTAGAGGGAGAAGCAGACTCCCCACTGAGCAGTGAGCCTAATGCAGGGCTCAATCCCAGGTCCCTGGGATCATGACCTGAGCCCAAGGCAGATGCTTAACCAATTGATCCACCCAGGTGCCCTTCTCCCTGTTTTGAAAGGTAGTCACTTGATTGTTGATGGGGTAGGAAAGACCAGCGTTTTCAGTAATTTAAATAGATTATATTAAAACGAAGGAAAACATATATGATCATATGTTCATGGTAAAAAAAAGGGTTAAATACCCACAAGAAACTGTTTTATCTCATTATTATGGATTTCACTTCATATCAGCCTTATTAAATAAAATTATTCATTCCTTCTTCAAGCACTATCATCTGTGAATTGCCTGCTCTACTGGACATTTTGTTACTGTATCTTTTCTATTTTTGCCATAATGACATTTTATATCTTGCACCATCATATCTTCTTATTGGCTAGGATAAGATTTTAAAAGAAAAATGAAAGAGTCCCTCTAACCCTGCAACTCCTGGAAACATTGACCTTGTCTTCATAACTTCTTTACACCATTTGGAACTACTCCATTCTTCCTGGTACCTTACCATTAACTTCTATCACACTGCAAAATACTATCTTTTATAATTGGGCCTTCTTTTTTCTTTCCTTATTTAAATCCTAAAATCTTGTTACTTTTTTCATTTATATCAATGAAAATTTTCTGTATGTATTTAAAGGCTGAATTATCTCCTACCAGCAATATTATGAGTTTCTATTGCACTACATTCTCACCAATACCTGGTATATCCGAAATTTTTTTTTGTTTTTGCTATCTTTTGATTTTGATATATTTTCACATCGTAGTCTCAGCTTTTCTTACTTAGGAGATTTTCTTATTTAAGGAGATGAGTGCTCTTTTGTGCCACAAGATTTTAATATTATATTTGAAAATGGCTTACATGCACTCTTCTTTTTACCCTTTTCCCCTTTCTTTCTCCTCCTCCTCCTTTTACTTCCCTTTCATCTCCTCTTTTTAATCTTTCTAGTCTTCTCCTTTAGGTGCAGTGATGGGTAAAAATCCAACTTTCGGAGCCAGACTATCTAGAATCAAATTTCAGCTGTGACATTTGTTAAGATGTGACCTTGGACATATCCCTACACCTCTGTCTCCCTTAGTATATTCCTCTGTCAAATGGGGATAAGATTTTAACGTTGTGAGTAGGTGTAGTGAGGGAAGCTTGCGAGTGGCAGTTTTCATAGGGATTACATGTCTGTAATATGCATGCCATTCCCCAAGAGAAAGCAGCTTTGGTAAGACAAAAACTGTTAGGAAAAACAGTTTTTGTTAATGGTTAAAAAAGAAAAAAAAGGGGGGTTACTTCTGGAGCCCCTGGGAATGCATGTGGGACAGAATGGATAATATTACTGATTTGCGGATTTTAAAGTTTAGTAGAAAGACGTCATCAGGGCAGCCCAGGTGGCTCAGCGGTTTAGTGCCACCTTCAGCCCAGGGCCTGATCCTGGAGACCTGGGATCGAGTCCCGCGTCAGACTTACTGTGTGGAGCCTGCTTCTCCTTCTGCCTGTGTATCTGTCTCTGTCTCTCTCTTTCTGTGTGTCTCAAATAAATAAAATCTTAAAAAAAGAAAGAAAGAAAGACGTCATCAAACAATCATTTTGCAGGACTCTGTTAAATATTGTGAAGAGCTATGAGGTTTACAATGGAAAGGCCTAAAGTGGTCTGAGGCGTCAGGGGAGGCTCAGGGTGAAAGACTTCAAGCCGTTCTTTCTACCATGTGGAGCACAATCATTGGAACTGAGAATACAATTTATATATGTCTCTGCTATAATTCTGTACATGTAGTACAAATATACAATAATAATCGAACTTGCTTTTATTCCTGATTGTCTTGAGTTGTCCTCTTAACCTTACTGATTTGTGTGAATTCTCTCCACTATTCTTTTTCACATCTGGGTCACTGACTGATGCATGATTTTTGTTTTTCTTTTTGCTTTTGCAAGTCTTTTAGAGTCAGGCTTTCTAGGTAACTTTCTTTCTTGCTTATTTAGAACTATAAACCATCCACTTGTTTCTCAGCTATTTGCCATCAACAGCTTAACTGCTCATCTTATTTTCTTTCTCTTAGCCAACTCCATAGTATTGTCTAAGAATTTTATTGTTGGAAGGTTTTTTTCCCCCTTCTGTTTTTGTTCTAAATATAAGTGTAATGAAATCTATATGTTTAATCTAGCATATGACAATGAAAAAATAACCTGTTCAAGGAAACACTATTTTGAGAAATTAAAAAAAAAATGAAGAAATAAATGACTAGCCACTCTTTATTCATTCAGCAACCATAAAATGCTAATTAGGTGCCAACCAGCATTCTAGGAAAGAAATTACTTTGTGGTGCACAGTATGCCTTAAACAGTATCACTGTTTCTACTAGGGATGGAGAGGGAGAGTTGTAATGACTGGTAAAATTAAGATAGAGATCTGTCTTGACTAAACCTTTTTTTTGTTTGTTTGTTTGTTTGTTTTTGCTGTCAGTAAAATCTAACAACTGAACTTCTTGTCTTTTTTATAAGCCCTTTGGCCCTGCCCCTGCTTTAACTTAAATTCTGAGAATTAACTTAAATTCTGAGAATTCTATCTAGAATAGGCATTCTGTGATGGATTCATTTTACTTAGAGGCAGTTCATTTAACTGATGCATTGAGGGAAATATGCAAGCATTTTAATCTTGCATGATATGTGTAGTGTCATTCAAATAGGAAATTCAAGTAATCACATTTTTAAAGTAATGAAAAAATACACATTATTTTCTTACAAAAATCACTGGTAAATTAATTAGTTTCAAAATAGGTGATTATAAAAATAAAAAAAAATGGGATCCCTGGGTGGCGCAGCGGTTTGGCACCTGCCTTTGGCCCGCGGCGCGATCCTGGAGACCCGGGATCGAATCCCACGTCGCGCTCCCTGCATGGAGCCTGCTTCTCCCTCTACCTGTGTCTCTGCCTCTCTGTCTCTCTCTGTGTGACTATCATGAATAAATAAATAAAATCTTTAAAAAAAGTAAAAAAATAAAAAAAAATAAGCTGTTGAAAGCACATGACCTCTCAGAGAAAGGTTAATTTTAAGAATATACCTTATGATTTCTGAAATGCTTTATTTACTATTTTAATTTTATTTAAAATGACATTTGAAATATATTATCATTTTGGAAGAAATTAAAGGTTAAGTTTAACAGGTTGATTTGCTTTAGAATTACATTAGTCAACTAATGAAATGCTTTAAAAAATTTCTTTTTAGTGTTGTAGATTTATTTAGGAAAAAGGAGTATGATGCAGCAGTTAAGATCCAGAGCTGGTTTCGAGGATGTCAAGTTCGGGCATATATCAGGTATATGATTTTGTCATGGAAACGTCAGATATATCATAAAAATATACTCCTTAGAAAATGTAATTTATTTATGTAGGTGCTCATTGCAAATAATCTTTTATTTTACTTATAATGAAGTTAATAAATTATATGATGTTCTTTTTAAAGAAATAACTCTTCTGGTCTTTTCTTACATATCAAAAAACTAAATTATATCAACCATATCTCCAAGTTTAAAAAAATACTCAATATCATAAATACACTTGATGAGATTCTTTTTTTCAAATTCCGTAGGTTGTGACAAATGACTAGACTTTGTTTAGTGGTGACTTTGTTTAGTGGTGAATTCACTGACTGATAAGAAAGGAAAAAACAAAACAAAACAAAAAGGAAGTTATTGCAATCTTCTACAACATGTTGATAGAGCAGATGATACCAGGATGCTGCCATCTTGGTTATCAAGGGACTAAAACTGATCTCTTTATCTTAATTGTTCTTGCTTTTTCTTCAGTGCTTAAATTTTCCTTCAGTCTCTCACAATTCTGAGCATTGTGCTGGATAAGGTAGAGGAAGAAAATGCCTAGTACATAATCATTCAGATGGTGAACTGGGGATTATACTCTATAGTTCCTTCTGTTAGGTCGTAGGACTTCCAGATTCAAGTGCGAAGATGCGGTTTCTCTGTTGGCCCCTATACAAATGAGGAACGTGGTGGCAACATGTCATTAGCTTGGATAGACTGGGAAATATAAGTGGAAAAGGCGGTGTTTCTTGACCTCAGGAAGTATTTCTAAGTACTTACAGTGACTCACATCACTAGTGCCTGGCTTATTTCTCAGTGTGTTCCTTTGACTTGTTTTATAATCTTAACATTCAGAGCTATTTCCAAGAATTAGTATTGAAGAGTATTTGAAATGTAAAGATGTTTAGTCATAAGCCCTGAATGAACACTGAGTATCTCTGCCCCTTTTGCTACTTCTAGAAATGATTAATTCTATTGTAGAATGATAGCTCTGCCCTTTAAAAGTATACAAAAATTTGGATTTGATTTTGAGTTTTTGTATTGTAGAAAGATACAGTCTAAGAAGAAACTTAAGCAATAATCTGATTCAAAGAAAGCATACTAATAAAAAATTTTTTTTCACCCAGGCATTTACACAGAGTAGCAACTACTATTCAAAAATGGTGGAGAAGTTACTTAGGGAGACAACAGTATCAAGTAGTTGTGAAGGTAAATATAAAACTTATGTATGCTAGCATTTGAATTATACAATATGCTATAACTTCCTAAAGTTGTATTTACATGTCTCTGCATAACATGATTCTCTCAAGTTCATATACTTTCTTATACTAATACTATATGTTCCTAATTAATATATGTCACTTGACATATATGTTTTTAAAATCCACCAAAAGGCAAGTTTATTCTTTTAATTCAAGTAGCTAAGTAAGCCCACTGTCATGTCTGCAATAACTTTAAAGTGCTTCTCATTAATCTCATTAGTTGTTAGCATGGATTTCCTGTCTAGAACACTAATCTCTTATATCATTGACATTTCAGGCTACTTAAAAAGTAATATTTAAATTTTGAAATAATTTCAGATGCACAGAAAAGTGGTAAAATATTGTATAAAGAATTCTCATATATTTTTCACTTGAGTGAAGAAATTTGCTTTATCATTTTCTCTCTTTCTTTCTTGGTATATTTTGTTTTTGTTCTTCCTCATATATTGTTATTTACAATCATTTAAGATAAGGTTGCAGAAGTGATGCTCTTTACCTCTAAGTTTTCAGTGGGTGGTTTCTACCATAACCATATTAAAATGATCAGTATCAGTTAAATAGTTTCTGTTTAATACTATAATCTGTAGACTCTATTCACATTTCTATTCACATTGTCCCAATACTGTCACTTATTATAAAAACATCTTTTCCAAGGTACACACCCCGATTTTACATTGTACTTAATTGTTATGTTTCTTTAGTCACCTTAAATATGTTTAGTCTGTGTTTACTTTTTATGACCTTGATATTTTTGAACAGTGTAAACTATTTTTTGAATTATTTCTTAATTTTGGTTTAATTATGTTTCTTTATTGTTAGATTGAGGTTATGCATTTTTTTCAGAAATACATCTTGATACATCATTTAGGAACATGATGTCAGTTTGTCCCATGACAGCGGGTGTTAACTTGGATAATTTAAAATGGTGTCACTCACACTGCAGATTTATTTTATTTTATGAGGGGATACTTTTTTTCAAGATTTTATTTATTTACTCATTAGAGAGAGAGAACATGAGTGGAGGGAAGAAGAGGGAGAGAATCTCTAATAGACTCTGCATTGAGCCCGAAGCCTGACACGGGGCTCAGTTTCATGACCCTGAGATCATGACCTGAGCCAAAACCAAGAGTCAGATGCCTAGCCAACAGAACCTTCAGGTACCCCATGAGGGGATTATTTCAAAACTGTATATATGTATGTATATATGAATATATGTATATATATGTATATACAAGAAGATAAATCTTTCTCATCAAGTTTTGTTATAGTAGGTTTAGCATTCAATGATGACTTTAGCCAGAATCTATTGTATTTGTCAAATAGCAATTTTCTAACTCTGTCATTTCTTCTACATTTACTTGTTAGCATATCAGTATAATAAAAAGCTTTTTTTGTCCTATTTTTAAACATCATTTACATCAGTATGAACTCATGGATTCCTGTTTTATTCAATAATAAACTAGTATCACTAATTGGTTTGGTGTTCAAATTAATTTGGCCAGCAGAAGCTCCTTCAAACCAACTTTCAATAGAATCAAATTACTTAAATGGAATGATCAAAAAATTAAGTTTTTTTGTTTTGTTTTGTTTTGTTTTATGGAGTACCGAGTTATCTTTGGCCCCATTATCCATTCGTGGTTGGGGATCTATATCACTGTATAGACAAGACAATAAAGTGTGTGTATGCATGTGACATTTCATGAGTATTACTGACTTAACCTCCATTGCTGTAATTTCTACTCACAAGCCACTAGTCAAAGGTTATGAATGATTGAGACTTCTTTTTGATCAAATATGAGAGAGTATAAACATTTCAGTGATTATTGTCAAAGTATTCAAGTTGGGAATCTATATTTACTCTAATGATGCTGAAATTACTGGAAAAAATGTTCTTAAAAATTTATATAATGATCCATTCTAGGAAATTTGTTACTTTCGTGTTATAACTAAATTTGATCAAAAAGAATATCACTCATCATAATCACTAAGTTATTCTCCAATTTTGGGTCTGATTATTTTTGGAATCATGGGGGAAAAAGATGGAGATTTTTCTTATTTAGATAGGTGCTTGACAGTTTTTAAGTTTTTGCTATTATGTACACAGGATCTCACATAAGGATCTCAAATAACATAATTGGACCTTAATAAGTAATTATTGAATGAAATTAAAATAGCTGTTACTGATTGACTATTATGATTAAAATATTGTAGTAAACATTTTACATATTTTTTGAAAGGTTTTATTTATTCATGAGAGACACAGAAAGAGAGAGACAGAGACATAGGCAGAGGGAGAAGCAGGCTACCTGCGGGGAGCCTGATGGGAGGCTCAATCCCAGGACCCAGGATCATGCCCTTAGTCAAAGGCTCAACCACTGAGCCACCAGTCGTCCCAACATTTTACATATTTAATGTATATACCAACTGAAGTCTCAAACCAGTCCTTGAATATTTTCATCATTTTATAGATGAAGAATTTTAGTGTCAGCTGTGGTTACTTCCCCAAGGATATACTGTTAGTGATATGTGAAGAAAAGTTCAAACTCAGTTTGATATGGTTCCAAAACCCTTATTTCCTGAGCTGGTAGGCAGTTGAAGTTCAGTTCAGAAGATTTCCCTCCTTTGGGTTATACAGAGGTCTATGAATTCAGCTTAAGTAGTGCTGACATAGCAGAGATCCCCATCTTTGTGGAGCCTTCATTCAGAGAAGGTCCACTGTCCTAGCCCATGTATTTGATCTCTCAAGGTCCATCCTTTGAGAACTCTGTGGCTAGTGGGCCACGTAAAGGGAATTTTTGTTAGAGTCAATATCCCGATATCCCTAATGCGACCCTGTTTCCTCCACAGCTGCCACCAAGTTTATTCCTAGAGTTTAGCCACCTCTTAGAAGCAATAGGAATGCCAAATGTGGTATTTCCTTATTTTAAAATGCTAATGCCCAGCTCTTCCCCAAACATGTGGAATCTTTGCTACTTTATTTCTCTTTCTTTGCCCACAGCTCCCCTCTTAACTTTCCTTTTTCCATTTTAAGATAATTTCTTCAAGCTCAGGTTTTAGAAAAACAAAGCCTAGTAGGGGTGAACAGTCACATGTAAGCCATTTGAAGCAAGAACACATGAAAGGACCTACTACTTTCTTGGATTGAAGGGTGGGACATGAGTTAAAGATATTTTTAAGTCTACATTAATTATCCTGTCACACACAGTAGTACACACTGTCGCACACATAGTCTGTAGTAACTATGTTTAAATCATCATTTCCCAAATTTATTCTGCATAATTTTTTGGCCTGACAGTTCTGTAGAATAATAATAATGCCATATAGTACATGATTAAGTTATAAAATGAGTGATATAAGTTAGCGATTTTAAAAGTTCAGTAGCAGAACTCTTCCTTCACTAAAATTTTAGCAAAGTTTTTAGCCCTATATATGAAACAGGTGTAAGCATTGCAGCTGTTTTGTAAGTTGAAGAAACTCAACTACTTGGACTTTCTCTGCGGCCTCTATTGTCACTTGAGCTGCCACAGCATAATTTGAAAGCCAGTGATTTAATTTGCTCATCTGGGAAAGGATCACAGAAACTGATGATATTAATTGCCTATGGGAGAAGAAAACTAGGTACTTGAGGAATAAGCATAAGAGACTTTTTAGTTCCTTGGTGGCTCAGTCAGTTGGGTGTCTGCCTTCAGCTCAAGTCATGATCTCAGGGTCCTGGATGGAACTCCACATCAGGCTCCCTGCGCAGCAAAGTCTGTTTCTCCTTTTCCGTCTGCACCCCTCCACCCCCCATTAGGCACTCCTCTCAAATAAATAAGTAAAATCTTTTTTAAAAAAGAGACTTTTTTGGGTCACCTGGATGGCTCAGTGGTTGAGCATCTGTCTTTGGCTCAGGTCATGATCCCGGGGTCGTGGGGATCCAGTCCCGCATCAGGCTCGCCTCAGAGAACCTGCTTCTGTCTTTACCTCTCTGTCTCTCTCTCTCTCATGAATAAATAAAATCTTTAAAAAAATTAAAAAATAAAAATAGACTTTTTAATTATAAACTCTTTTATAGCTTTTGAATTTTAAACAGTATGAATGTATTATCTGTTAAATAAATTAATTAAAAAAGTAAAGTCAAATTAGAAGGGACTCTCCCACCAAACACATGGACAGATAATAAGTGCTTAGATGGGGAGTTAATGTTATCTCCAAAGATCAAAAAAAAAAAAAAAAGAGAGAGAGAGAGAAGAACTGACACTCAGAGGATCAGTAGGTGAAAGACTGGGGAGAGGGAAGGACATTACAATTAGGAACAGCATGAATGAGGTTTTGAAATTGGGAATGAGCATAGTGTGATGGGAGACAGGACAAATGTTGATCTGACTGGCACAGAGAGTTTGAGGAGTAGCAGATGGTTGGTCAGGAGTTGACTGTGATCTTTATAGTTTCCTACATTTTAAAAGGAATTTCTTGTTTAAAAACTTTTTATATCTATTATTTCATATTTTCTAGCAATAATCTGTCAAGTAGAAAGTGTACATATTATTTTAATTTTGTAGAGAGAGAAATGAGGTCTCAGGAAGATTCAGTGATTCGCCTTAAGTTCTTAGCTCCTAATCCATATAGACCAACATGCTAACTATTTATTAAAAATCTTCTCTGCGTGTCTTTTAGGTACCCCAAACCTGTTCCTTCTTATATATTCCTTTATTCATATACATGGTACAACCATTCAACCAGGAATCCAGTCATCCTAGACTCTCTACTATCTCCTTCTCCCTACCCTTTATCTGCTATCAGCCATCAAACACTTTCCATTTCCCCTCATGAAAGTCTCTTGACTTCAGTCTAAACATCATCATTTTACTCCTATGCCTATGGTACTTGCCATGGCGTGCAATATAAAGTATACACTTTTACATGACATGTCAGGGTTTTTCATAGTGTCTTGATTGCTTCTTATCTAACCTGACTTCTTGCTACACCTGTATAAAATATACTTTGGACACGTGAAATCATTTGCCATTGCCAAAATATGCAGTGTCCTACAGGATTTTTGCAAATGCACTTTACCTTACCTGGAATGCCCTTCCTCCTTCACTGTGACCTGACTCCCATTGGTCCAAATCCTACTTGATATCCCAGACTTAAACATTGACCTTACCTGATCTGAAGCTGAGTGTAGAATGGGGGGAGACTGCAGATGTCAGGTATGCTTCACTAGCTTTGTTCATGTAGGCCTTTGTACCACTGTGATACATTTGTTTATCTACATTTCTTATTTGACTGGGAGCTCCTGAATGGCAGTGACTGTTCAATTTACTATATCTCAAATATATCATATTAAATGTCACATAGAAAGCCTGCAGAAATTTTTGCTAATAAATTACATGATTCACAGGGATATATGTTGGAAGACTTTTGCTATGGTCAACATAACTGGTGATTGTATCAATATGTGCCAAAAATATTCACTATGCCCTTCTTCATAAAAAAATGATTTTTTCTCATCTTATTGATTTGGGATAAGCCATGTGTTGTGAACAGATGGGACATATGTGACACTCAAGATGAAGGTTTAGAAGTTTCTCTTTCCTCCTGGCATAAGAATGGCACACCTTAGTCTTGGGCTGTTGTTCCTTCATCCTTGAGGTTAAGATGAAGAGATGGAGAGCATAGATAGCTACAGGGAACCCTAGCTTACACATGTGAGTGAGAAACTTTTTATTTTGTAAGCTACTAAGATAACTGCATTTTTAGCTCAGCAAACCTGATTAATGGTTATAATGATAACAAAAGCATGCATGTTTATGAGAAATGTTCCGAATGGGGCATTCAGTGAAGCTTACAAAAAAAAAGATGTTTTGAGCTTTTTGAGTTTGTGATGATGTTAGGACACCTCCATGTGGTGGTATCTTGTAAGGCGATTTTGCAGAGTCTCTTCAGAGTGGCTGGCATATAATAATTAACACTCTTATGTTATGAAAAGATGAAAGTGAACTATTGAATGGAAGTTTAGTTTGAGAATCAGCTGGAGACAAAGATTTTAGAAACATCATTGCAAGATGACAGGATTTCCTACCTGATGAAAAAGAAAATATATATATATATATATATATATATATATATATATATATATATATATATCTCAAGAGTAGAGCAGAGGTCCAAGAATTGAAGCTTGTGGAACACAATAGGTAGGATTTAGGCAGAGGAAAGGGAATTTTAGACAGATGATAGCTAGAAAAGCAGATATACAATATCACAGTAACTAGAGGAAAGAACTGCTACCAAATTTGGCATCTTCAACAGTCTCAGATGTGGCAAAGGTCACACAGAAAGTGAACTGTGAAAAGACAGATCCTAGGATCTCCTTAGATAGGTTCAGTAGTTTTAGATAGCCTCACAAAATTCTATTAACTAAATTATTTCTATCCAGGTTTTAAATATTTTAATAGTGACACTAGCTGGCTTATCCAGTCCTAAAGGATCATGGGTTCTCCACTACAGTGCCTTCATTAACTCACAATAATCAATCATTTCCAGTTTTCTTTTGTGAATTGACTCTTGCTTCCTTGATGACTATTGTTTTTGCTTCTTTTTATTCTCAACCTCCATTTATGGCCTTTCTGCTGACTTCTAGGCTGCTGTGTCTGGCAACATAACCCAAATTTGTCCATCTTATGAATAATTAAATAATTAATTAATTAATGATTGATTTAGAGTTGTTGATTCACAACCTTGAAATTCTTTTCCTGTTACTGAAAATTGTTGGTTATCTGCTATGTGTGCTCAGTGCACATGTGTTTCATACCTGCCAAGCTCTTTGCTCTAACTTTACCACAACTTGCTCTTCCTACTGGATACTCAAATGGGCCTACTGTTTTGGGAGATTTCTTGTTGTTGTTTTAAGATTTATTCATTTATTTTAGAGAGGCAGGGGGCTGGGAGAGGAGAATGAGAAGTGGGGAGGGGCAGAAGGTTGAGGGAGAGACAAATTTCAGCAGATTCCACACTCAGTGTGGAACCCAAAGTGGGGCTTGATTCGATTCCAGGACCCTGAGTTAACAACCTGAGCCAAAACCAAGAGTCAAAAAAAAAAAAAAAAAAAAAAAAAAAGGCAAAACCAAGAGCCAGACACTCAACCAACTACGCCACCCAGACACCCCTGGACCTTTTTCTTTTCAACTGTATTGTGTTTTATGTGGCTTGTCCATACTGCTCTCTGCTTTATTTTATAAATGGTAAGGTGAAAATAGTCATTCTTAGGTGACAGTACCTGAAAAATACTGAAATATTTTTTTACTCATGTCATTTTGAGCACTAGCATTTTGTTATCTAAGTGAATTCATCACTATAATCTATAACAGGATAGCTGCATGCATCTTGTTATCCTTTTAAATTTCCTTTTCTTTTCTTATATTTTATCATTATGTAATTTACTTTCTGTTTAATATCAAATACACTGCTTTTTTAATCACAAGACTCTGAGAGCAGTAAAGTATAAACACTACCCTAATATACATGATTCATTCTATATGTATTATTATTAAAACATATATGTGTATATACATATAATTATATAATTATACTCCCAAACAGCTCAATGTCTTGTTTTCAAATGGAGATCATTCAGTGAATAACATTTGTATGGCAACCACATTAACAGAATTTAATTAAAGCTTTTTCCTTGAATGTGAATAGTCTATGGTAGAAATATTTCATTTACTAAGACACTTATTTAAAAAAAATTATTCTTCAGATTCTGAATAGTCTATATTGCTGAAAATCAAAGCTCACAATATTTATATAATGCTTATCATTTTATTACTTCTTAAGTTTTTGTATTAGATTAATATTTGAAAGAGTAACAATGGAAAGAAATTTTATTCACTTTAAGTGGAACAAAGGATGCCATCTATAAAATTTCTTTATATCTTGTTATGATAAATACCAGCAGGTTTTTTTAACGTACAGTAAAAATATCTAAAATATTGGTTACTAACTTTAAAACCAATAAGATTGATATGGTTACTTCTATAGACATTTTTATTACTCTAAATTAGGTAAATAAAATTATCTCTTCGGTAGTTGAGAAAATGCCCAAGTCTTCTTATACATTTCTTTACAGGACTTCTAAATCAGTTATAAGTTAATAAGGCAACATTTATCACCCTTTAGCATCAGAGCAGAAAATTGAAATGTATTTTTTCCCTTTAGAGTCTTACAGTTTAGTTAAATACTAAAGGCTAGATACTAAAGATTCTGACATGCTAGTATTAATTTAAAATTATTAATATATGTTCATAATACATATGAAATGAATTTAGATTTGATTCTCTTGCTTTTAAAGATTACATTATTAATAACTGTAAGAAATAATAAAATTGGCTTTTAATTTTGTGTGTGTGGGGAAAAAAAGGGTCTTTTAAAAATCAGCTGTTGATAATGAACATATTCGTATCAGTTGCCAACAAACAAGGCAAAGCATATGCACAAAATACTCACGATTATTTGATAATAAATCATTTTAATGATTATACTCAAAATTATGAAATGAGGATAGCACTGATGTGGAAAATAACAAAGGCTCATGCTCATCAGATCTGTTATCCATATGTGCATGGCTTCTGAAGGTTCCATTGTCATCACTTTAATGCAAATATTTTCTTTGTACTGCCCAATCTAACAAAGCCAGCTGATTTGGTCGAGTTTATATAGATAGATGTGTTACTCAAAATCATTATGAATATATATTGCTTTAAGTGTTCTGTTTTTTGAGGAGCAGAGGAAGAAAGAGAAAGAGAGAGAGAAAAACCAAACAGCAGACTAAACTATAGAGAACAAACTGATGGTTACCAGAGAGGAGGTGGGTAGTGGGAAATAGGTGATGGGGATTCAAGAGTACCCTTAGTGTGGTGTAGAATTGTTAAATCACTATATTGTACCTTGAAATTGATAGAACACTGTATGTTAAGTATGCCAGAATTAAAATAAAGCATTTAATGAAAAGTTTTTTTTTAAAGTGTGCTTTTGAAAATAATTGGCAATTTCCTCCTTGAAACTCATCTTTTTTTGTTTTCAACCTAAATAATCAATAATAAAGGAAATATTAAATCATTTATGGTGCATTCATGTAGCAAAATACCATGTAGCCATTGTATATAAAAATATGTGAAGAAGGAACTTAAAAATGGGGAATAAGAAATATCTGTATTAAATCTATCTCAGTCAGATAGAAAAACTTTCAAGAGAAGTTAAACCACCAGGGTTTAGGAGAGAAATTTGCATTATGAGTTTAGACTTAAGAGGAGAAACATTTCTAGTTCATAAGTTCTGGAACATGGCTATGGTAATGGAAGGCTATAGGTCTTTGGGACTGAGAAAAGCAGCAGTTGTGGGATTTAGTGATTAAATATATCATCTACATGAATTTGAAAGGTTGCAGGATAATGGCAGGAGCTGTGATGAAGAGTTAGACCATTAGCTTGATGTCAAAATCTTTATAGCATATGATTGGAGCAAGTCAGGGATCGGACACCTGAAGTATGACAACACCAAAAGAGATAGAGAGTCTTAAATGTGGAAAGCTGGAGGTTCAAGAGTAAGGTTTCTTGTTCTTATGGTTTGTTGTTGTTGTCCTTTTCAAAGGAATACTTCTTACTAGTTTGAAATGGTTTGAAAACATGCTTTGGAACTAGAAGAATGCCAGTTTCTTCTGGTTGATAGTACTTGGAGTAGGAGAGAAAAGATAGTTTCTCCTATAAGTGTTTGCAAGAAAAATAGGAAAGATAAGGTTTGGAGAGACGGAAAAGAATGGTAAAACATTTCCAGGAAGGGGAATAATATGGACATGGAGGTGAAGAATAAAAATAGTAATTTGATCAGATTGAGCTTTAAAGGAATGGAGCGGTGAGAGATAATTGGGGAGAAAATTGGGATCTGATTTTGGTAAGCTTTGAATATCACTTGACCTCTAAGAGAGTGGTTCTCATTTATCCCCAACTATCATCCCATTATAACTCACCTGATAGGAAGAAAAAAGAAAGAAACAAATAAACTCAAAATATGAAACATGCCTCTATCAGTAATCATGGTCAATCCCACTGAATAGCAGCCCTGTCTAAAAGATTCACATGTATACAAACCACCCAGAAAATTATGATTTTTAAAAAAATACATCCTCCAAGAAACATTTCAGAAGCCTTGTAAAAATCCAGGCAGTTGCTGTGGCAAAAGCCATACAGCTAACAAACGGTTGATTTAGTGTTCAAACGCTGTTTTTCATTTCCTGCCCTATCTATTGTAAGTGTGACATATCAATTCTGTTTATCCTTCTTTCTCTCTTTCTTCTCCCCTCCCTCTCTCTTTCCCTTTCTTTATTTATTCAACAAACATTTGGGGAAACATCTATAATTGACAATCATATTTTCATTACAGTGAAACTCATCATTTATGCTTGAATTTCAGTCCAGATTTTTAGTCTTAGTAAACTTAGTATTTTATGATAAAATGGGAAATGAATAAATAGAAAAATTTTAAGAATTCTGTCTGTTGAGAAATTACAATAGCTTGTCATTGTTGGATATACTATTAGTATTTAGTAGCTAGAATATGCTTTGTTTATCCAACTCCATGGAATAGAAAAAAAAACACATTTTGGGGACAGAATTCTAGCCAATAATATTAAGAACAAGAGCTTTTATATGATTTATATTAACTCCTCATGTAAGCAAAAAGACACATTAATAAAGCATCATTACTTAGAATGGGAATAAAAAGACTTAGTTGAAAGAAATTTTGTAAGATTTTAAAGTGTCTAGATGTGTCTCAAAAATAGCTTATGAAAATGAACAATTCATATTCACAAATGATTTTTTAGTGTTTTTAAAATCATAAAATTGGGATCCCTGGGTGGCGCAGCGGTTTGGCACCTGCCTTTGGCCCAGGGCGCGATCCTGGAGACCCTGGATCAAATCCCACGTCGGGCTCCCGGTGCATGGAGCCTGCTTCTCCCTCTACCTGTGTCTCTGCCTCTCTCTCTCTCTCTCTCTGTGACTATCATAAATAAATAAAAATTAAAAAAATAAAATAAAATCATAAAATGCACATACCGTAAAATATACCATATTAACCATTTTTAATTGTAGGATTATTCAGTGGTGTTAGGTACATTTACATTTTTATGCAACTATCAACACTACCTATCTCCAAAATTTCTCCTCCATCTCAAATGGAAACTCTACCCATTTAACAAAAGTTCCCTCTTTCCTCTAGTCCCTGGTAACTGCTATTCTTTCTATCACTGTGAATTGGACTATTTAAGATACCTCGTATAAGTGGGATCATGCAATATTTTTCACATAAGTATATTTTTGTTACTTTCCAAAACAAATTCAATATCAAATAGTGGTTCACTTGAGAATGATACACTGGAATCAAAGTGCTGTTCTACCTTTTAGCTGTAAAACTCAGAATCCGTTCACTTAAAAGCTAGGTCTCTCTCTTCTCCGTCTTCAGAATGAATTTTAACCTCTTACATTTTGGAATTTTACTGTTAAATTACATACTTTTAGCTACAAAATGTATAACAGTCCTTTTATAATCACCATCAACTGTGTCCCAAGCATCTTAAATATTTTATCTCATTTTAATCTTCACCCAAACTCCATGAAGTATGTACTGTTCCATTTTGTGAGCATGGAAGTCAAGACTGGCAGGTGTTAAGTAATTTGTTCCAAGCCACACAGCTGGTAAAAGCAACATCAGGACCTGTACTCAGATCTGTGGCTTGAAAGCTCACACTTGGTGCTGCTTACTGAATAGCAACATAATAAAGATAAGAAACACTGCCTCTTTCAGATCCCAAACTTTTTAGATAGGTAATTTTTAATATGTTTCTCCTGTATAAAGCCATTTAATTGTTGTATCTGCGTCAATATGACTTGAAGAAGTACGGTATTAAAGTAAATCTTTTAAATTCACCTCAAATGCCAAGAATTATGCCTTGCTTGCTATGACGAAGAAAGAATTTAGAATGAAGTAACGTCATTGTGTTCGTTTGTAAATAACATATTGCAGCCAACTGTTTCTTAATTGCTCAGACTGTTGATAAATAATCCAGCCCTGCTGCTCTCTACAGACAATTTGCTTTGGATCAGACCAGGCAATTCAAACAATCCTAATTACAGTGAAGCCCTTTTATATGAATTTCTGCTTGTTGCAGGGAAGAAAACCCCTATGTAAAAGGTTAAGGCACTTACTTCTGATTTTTGCCTGAAACATAGCACCTATTACCTAAACTCAAGTTATATTAGTAGAGCGAATTTCAATTGAGTAAAAATGGATAAAGTAATATTTTGTATTAAAATGTATATTTCATTGCATTTACTCTTTATTGTACTGTCGTGGATTATGTTAATTTTATGTTTTTAATTAAAAGATATAACAGATGTCGAAACTTCATTTAAAGCAATATTTTCCTTGAAATAAGCTATGTTGCTAAGTGATTATGTAGTGTAACAGAGATTTGTATGTTAATAGACAAATGTGTCTATACTAGAAAGAAACTAAGACCTTAGGAAGTCTTCACTATATCAGGGGATTTGCTGTAACATGATATCATTGTATTTATGATTTTATGGTGTTAAAATGAATATTAAATGAAACAAAATTCCCAAGGATTACTCAGGAGGCAGCTAAGTACATAACATTTTGTACAGATGGTTGGAAGGCACAATTTTGCTCCATCACTGCATCCATATCCTTGAACGATTTCGACTGAAGACAGCATTTCTTTGAATTTTTCATTAAACCAGACGTCTTGAAATATGAATTCCTTTTATGTTTCTGTGAGTTTTGGCTAAAAGAACCCCAGTGAATAAATCATGCAATACTACGTGTCACCAGCACTTGTGAATATTTCTGCTTTGTTATTCTATTCTCAGTAGAGCACCATTGATTATCAAACTCAGCGGAGAGCATTTTATGATCATATATCTCCATTAGCTCCTAGTTTGACTACCATAGATTTTTCTGGTTAAGCCTGCATTATGTATTAGGAAGCCTATCTCTTCAATACAAAGTTTGATTTCATTTTTCTAAGCCTAGAACTCTTATTATGTATTATGTATAAAGATTCTTATCTTTTATATGTAAAAATAGGCTGCACTGTCTTTGTGTAACTGAACTATATGCCATCTTTTTTTTTTTTTTTCTGATTCACAGTTAGCATCTTGTGCTATGAAGATGAATCTCTACAACGCAATGGCTGTCAGGGTAAATATTTCTTCACTTGTTAAACAAATGAAAAGTCAATTGTGCCCTGAATTCGCTTTTAATAAAATGAGCAAGCCAGAATAATGCAAATTTGATTGATATGCTAATGGTTAGAGAGAAAAGAGTACATAGTTAAAAAGTTAGTTCTACTAAATAATCTTGGCAGTATTAAAAATTAGAGTAAAATGTAAAACATGTAATTATCAGTGCTTATGTTTTAGAATGTTAAATATCTCTGAGCCATAACTAGACAAAAACCGTAAATATTAATGAAGCAATGTATTAGTTTCCATATGTCATATAGAATATTGTGATAAATAGATGAACATGGTTCTGGAATATAAGATGCCAGCCCAATACAAATCAATTAGAAATTATTCATATGATTTAGCAGTAATAAAGGCAGTTTCCACCTTAGAAGTTTTATTTCTATCATCTCTATGTTCATTTTTATGTGTTATTTTCCTAATGGAAAGCTGAGTCTAGTGATTATGGGGCTGGTTGGTTTCTGCACTGATTTTGGGAATGGGCACAATAAGATTATTTATCTTGTCTCAGACAGTATGATAATAGCTTAATTGTAGAGCTATCATAAATGGAGAAATTACTTTGGCGAATTTCATTAATGTTCTTAAAACTTATGTTGCCTTATATTCTCTTTCATTCATCTATTAGTTCTTACTTCCACTAATAATAGATTTTATTTTGGGTGAAGCAAGGTAGTAAAATACCTTCTGAAAGTCCTGTACTGAACTATGGCAGGTAAATCACATTATTTTGATTATTTATATTGCTTTGAGAAGGGTGCTTTTCACAGTTACGGGTGTGCATGGAGTCCCTATCCCAAGGAATGGTCTCCTTTTCTTTTCTTTTCTTTTCTTTTCTTTTCTTTTCTTTTCTTTTCTTTTCTTTTCTTTCTTTCTGGGCGTGTGTTGGGGGGGTTTGGCTTTTTAGGGAGGGGTCTGTTTTTTTGTTTTGGTTTGGTTTTATTTGCTTTTCGTTTTCTTTTCTGTTCTTTTCTTTCCTTTCCTTTCTTTTCTTTTCTTCTTTTCTTTTCTTTTCTTTTCTTTTTTCTTTCAGATTTTATTTATTTATTTGAGAGAGAGGAAGATAGAGCATGAGAGGGACAGAGGGACTGAGAAGCAGACTCCACAGTGAACAGGGAGCTCTACTGGGGCTCCATCCAGACCCTGGAGAGCATGACCTGAGCCAAGGGCATATGCTTCCCTGACTGAGCCACCCAGGTGCCATTCTGCCCACCTTTCTGCTCTTCTGTGGTTTAGGAAAAATGCAAGAGGGAGAAATAGATCTTCTTACTTCTTTTCCTGAGCCAGAAGCAGATACTATAGCTGCAATGGGCTCTTTATTCTTGTTAAAAATATTGTAGTATAGGAAAACAATTTGGTTTTCTTTTTTTCAATGGGAATGCTTAAATCTGGGAATTTAGGAGATTTTGATTCTCTGTATAGTTCTTACAAAGACTTAACTTCTGAGCCTTCATCACTGTTAGATTCTTTCTTTTCTGCTTACTTTGTGTCAGGTATGTCTGCAAAGTAAAAAGCAGTAGATGACTGAATGTGAAGCACTTGATGTCCTAAGACTTAGATGTCTGCATAGATCACCAGGGGAGATACAGGCACAGAAGACAGGGTTAGAAAAAATGCATTCTATTGTTTGCTAGTTAGCCCCCAATCTCCGTCTTGAGTTCTGACCTGGCTTGAATCATGATTCTGTTTACCTAGATGAGGCATATCTAAGAAACCCACATCAATATAAGCTACTTGGAGGGCAGAGTTTTTGACTTATACCAACATCATACTAACAGCTGGATTTCCTACTAACATCACTGACCATCAACTTGTCTTTGATTAATGTTAGTGAACAATGTTAAACTTTACCTGAGTCCTGTGACCATGGAAAACAACAAATTAAAAAAATCCCCCCCCCCAAAAAAAAACAATATCTCCCTACCTTTTGGGTTCTGAAAGGGCCTACTGAAAAAAAAAAAAATTGTCCTTCACCATAGGACTTGGATTAGAGGCACAGATATGAGATATGTCCCTTCTTTACCTATGTCAGACCAAGGACAGCACCCCCTTTCGCAAATTTCTGTTCTTTACCTCACAAATGATTAGCTCAGCTGCCTGTCCCCATCAAACAATTGGAAAAACATGTTTATTAACCAAACTGTGGTTAAAGTTCTCTCCTTCCCCTGGGTCTTTGAACTTTAGCCAGCATATAATCCTGCCACCCCCTGAGAATAGGCTGGCTTCCTGGTAAAACATTGTTTGGTCTACTATACAATTACGCCATCCTTTCATCCCACTTCCCCATATCAGATTCTTTCTAGCCTTGTTTACATCTTCCTAATAAAATAGATCTTATGGTCAAAGTGCTCTTCCTACTGCCATAGTCCACTTCATCTATTGTGATGGTCATTCACTCCCTCTCCCTTACAATAGTTCTTTCAAGTAAAGTCTCTCTTGCTATATCTGGATTTTCATTTGATACATTCCAGGAGAGAAGAGTAGAGGTGGGGATGCAGTGACCATTAAAGTGAGGCAGAAGAAGTCTTGAACTGATCCATGAAGCCGCACAGGACTTTCTGTGAGGCTATGTGGAGGATGTGAACACTACCATGAGAAATTTGTAATAAAAACACTTCTCTAATGAAGATGATCAGAGTCTGCCTTGAGAGGCTTGGATGAGTTGACTTGGTAATAGACTAGGTACTTAATTCATGTTCCTAACATGAGGAATGAGGCTTACTTGCATGGAGGCCAAAATGATTACCTAACAAAGATTAAATTTTAGCATTGGTTGATCACAGTGACCAGAACTGAATTTGTTTGTGAGGAGTGCATTTTTGCAAGATGGTACTCTGAAGATTTTGCTTTCTGCAGGAGTGAGTGGCTGAAGAGACCAGTATGTGGTCCATTTACCTTCATGTTGTGCACATTTGAAGATTGCTATCCTGGTGAGATACCACTAGCTGAAGTTTTACTTCTAATGTCTACACCTCTGTCTTTTTAGTTCCATCAGTTACCGAGTAACCTCGTTCAAAATAATTATCCCTTAAATACTTTAAATATGGGTGGCTGTGCGTGTCCAGGAGGAAGAATTTCTAAGAATGATAGTAACTACCAGAAATTAATATGGCCAATAATATTCAAACATATATCTGCACTCAAATCTTGAATAAGATTTTCACATACAATAGAAAAGAAAAACTTCTGTCTTAATTTGCCTTATATACTGAGCTGATTACAGATTATGTTTTACTATTGACTCCTAGCACAACAAATTCTCATCAGTTGTTAAAGAGGGTAGTGGAGCATTCCTGAAGAGAGGGATTTAAAAAATATATTTTTAGCCTATCCATTCCTATATAGATGTCACTTTTTTATAATAAAGAATAAATTATACATATATGATTTTTTAATGTAATAGGTATTCATATCCTGATTTGCTGCGTTTATTTTTTAAAGGGTCACCTTTTCTCTAAAGACTTTACGATCCCACTACCTATGTAGAATTGATCACTCTCTCTTTTTATGTCCTATTTTACCATCGACATACTTCTGTTATAGAACCTGTAACATTTTATTATCCTTACTAATTTACATGCCTGTATCTACCCCCCCACACACACACACTGTAAGTCCCTTGGGGCCCAGATCCTATCCTCTTAATCTTTGTATCTACAGTTCTTGGCTTATAGTATCTAGTTAAATAAATTTCCCTGAATAAATCAGTGAACGTTGGGCCATTCTTTTCTAAACAAGGAATAAAAAAAAAAGTCATTTGTTTTAAATGCTTTTTAAGTCTCTCAGTGTCTTTGTTAGAAATGATTTAAACCTTTGCTGGGGGACCTTTCAGACTTTTTTGAGAATCTGATGAGGTTAATGTCGTATAGATAAACTGGATGTGGTAAGGTACTATTTGGTTAGTGCAATTCTCATGTGAATGGAAGATCTCATGAACTTTGGGACCTTGCTAAAATATCATAACATGGAAAGGTTTGAAGGAGGTTTGCTATGATATAAGCTGCTGTCAGAAACCACAGTATGCCTTTTCAAAATTCCCGTTACTGATAATGCTCCTAGGCCAGTGACAGTCAATTAATACAGCAATAAATTGCTCAATAAATTTTTATCTTAGCTCCTGGGGCCCTATTCCTCCTGTTTCTGTGTGTGACACTTTATTGCCTTTTTGGTCTTTAATTCAACTTTACTCCAGATTAGGAGTCTGCTTTTCTCCAGCATTTTAACTGTTCCATTGTGGATCTTGTCTAAATTTGGCCCCCAACTTTTTTTTTTAGTTCTCTCTTTTTGAACAGCTGTTAGTATCTTATACAAATGTCATGAACTGATTCAGTTGCTAAACTCATTTCTCTCCACATTCCACTTATACAATTGTCTGTCCTTTTACAGCCTGGCATAGAACTGACCCTCCATTTCTGATGCCAGTGAGCATCTAATTAAGCACTTGGGTGTCACCTCAGGTCCATCAAACACTGGGCTTAGCAACTCAGCTTCCTAATAACAGTACTATAAAGATCAAGGCAAAATTACTGTATGTATAGAAAACCCACTAAAAAAACATCCCCAGGTGGCAAAAAAATATAGTTTAGTGGTATTGTTCATCTATCCGAGGGTCTATTACTTGTTCCTTTTCACCAGTACCTTGATCCATGATACTCATCATTTAGTATTTTCTCTAGCTTATGACTTTTGGTTACTGGCTGACCCCATCCAAGATGAAGCCTCTTCTGTGGAATAATATATATCATATACTTCTTCCATTTGTTGAAGGGAAGATCCCCCCCCACCCAAGAGACTGAATGTATATCCAGCCTCACCTTTGTCTTGGAAGCTCCTATTTCCCCAATAGAATGTTTCCAGATTTTCATACTTATTACACTAGTGTGTGTGTGTGTGTGTGTGTGTGTGTATATATATATATATATATATATATATATATATATATATATATTCAGCAATATATATATTGCTGACAGATATCTGAGCATACCTTGGTCAAACTGATGGCCAATGGGAGTTATATGTTTCTGAGGCCAGACAGGAAAAAGATTGCAATACCACATATTCCCAAATCTTAGTAAGTCAGAACCATTAGTAAATAATAGTAAGAGTTAGCAATTGTACAGCAGCTACTACCCTCCAGGCACCAGTCTAAGTATTTTAAATATTTTAACTCCTCTCTGTAATCCTCACAACGAACTCTCAGAGATAGGTATCATTATGATTCCAAATAGAAAGATGAGGAAATAGAATCACAGAAAGGTATCTTGCCCAAGGTCACACAGCTAGTAAGTGATAGTGTTAGAAATTGAATCCTTGTGGGTTGGAACCCACCGTTCCGTTACTTCTGACCACTTGTACTCTTGCTTTGACGGCCAGTCTTTTCCTTCTCTCAGGATCTGGATGAAAACAAATATGTAAACCCTGGACTGAGGGTAAATTTCCAGTGGAAATTTTATTATGCTCTGTTTTTCTTGGTACACTGAATTCCTGGTCCTCAAAATTCATGAGCATCTTGCTGCTAGTACATTTTACTAGGGAATTCCAAACTTAGTGACAGTAGGAGACCAAGTTGAGTGTCACATACTTCCCCTTGCAGGCAGAATTGGATAGCTAAGATGACAAACTCTCCTTGTAAAAGAAGGCTGTGGCCTTTACATGTTGCTTTTGCTAGCATCAAGATTTGACCTCCATCATCGCCTGAGGACTGATTTTCAACTACTAATCTCTCTATACATTAACACTTATAGTATACTGGTCTTCAGTAAACTAAACATAATGAGGATATATAATCTGTTACAGAGTTTGGAAGTTAACAAAAGTAAACTCTCTGCAAATTATATGCTCCTTATAGTCTTTGAAAAGCCTCCATTGGGTTATCTTCTACATCTTGAGGCCTCCTTTGCTTGTCTGTCCTAGGACAACTGGCACAATATCATGTTAATGCAAATTTAAGGAAGTGCTAATGTGTAGTGTCTGAGAGATCTCTTAAAACGTATGTTTCATTAGACTTTTTCATATTTCAAAACCTATGGGAAATGAAAACTGGAAATAATTTAAAGCTTACAAAGTTTTAAAAAAGCTATAGATATAATTGATTATTTCAAGAGAATTTTTTTTTTTACCTTGGAAACCTGTACATATTACTGATCAGTCATATATACTTGTGTAATGATATTCTTCTGGAACCTAGAGTATTTTTGGTGATCCCCTATTGTTTCAGTTACTTTAAATGATTTGTCTTGAAATTAGTGTCGCAAAATATTTTAGTTCAGATAGAAATCTTCACTCTAAGAAAAGTAAAGACTATAATAACAAGAGGATCACTAGATTAAAGATCACTTAGAAACAACCAATTTGCAAAGTAACCATAACTTTATTGACTCTTTCTTCTTAGAGGTCTGGATCTATGAATACAAATTTTAATTTATAAACACTAATGTACCTTGAAACATCAAATAACCATTTTCTTGTTTCCCACTTTTGTCTGAAATATAAAAATATAAGAAATGATTATATGGTGGCTTTAATTAAAAAATAGTTGAATATGTGTCAGATATATAAAGATCCATTTCAGTCTTCTATTTATAATCTGGTTTTCATATTTGTAATACTATGAAGTAGGTACACTTAGAATAATGACTCCATGATTAGATGAATAGACTTATTAAATAGGAATTTATCAGGAATAATTCAAGAAATAGTTAAAGAAATAATTGAGGAAATAATATTGAAAGTCTCTTATATACTAGATATGATGCTAGGCTCTAGAAATACAAATTAAGACACAGTCCTATTCACTCAGAGGAAGCTATCCCAAAATGTCAGCCCAAGGAATAAGAGGAAAAGAACCGTATAGACCACCCCAAGCTTTTGCCTAATGATGGATGGATATTTAAATGTTCTATTACCATGCAAAGAATATCTTTTCTCCCCTCCTACCACTTCTCGTACCAATAACATTGTGAAATGATTAAGTAAATATGTAGTGAAAGGGAGTGTCAAGTCAGGTACTGAGTGGGGAAACAATATTGAAGAGAAGAAACTGCCTTTGGAATGATTATCCAGAATCTTCTATTAGTTAAAAATATCTAGCTAAGATTTCCATTCATAAATGTATGTTTTTGACATGATAATGCAGTGACATCTAGTATGAAATTTGAATACTACTGTTTTTTAAACACCTTTGAAAATTTAGTAAACTTACTTTTCTGTGCTTACTGTATAATTTAGAATGTTGAGCATTCTAATGATTAAGAGTATAGTAATGAGTAAGAATTCTACTAGTATGCTCTCAAATACATGCAGAGAATTGATACTATGTAGATTATCGTCAGTAATAGAAATTTTGTTTTCCATGTCTTCATTTAAATTTTAGGTGAGAAGACAATTTTTTTCTCTTCTGATAACATTAATGTTACTATGAATTTTGAGGAATAAAAGTAAATAATGGAGGGAAAATCTTTTCTATGAGCAGATGGCTTTGGTATATATCAAGGTTTTGCCATTTGTTTTAGTGCTTAAAATAAACATTATTTATAAGACCACTTACATTTTGATGTTACTTAATGAGGAATATGCATCATTGATTTGACTAGCTTAAGAGGTCATTTAGAACTTGCCCGTTAACAAGCTGTAATCTGCTGAGCACACAATGACTTTGTTTGAAATTATCTATTCAGAGCTGATCAATGACAATAATTGTTTTATACCAATCACTTCTGAAAGTTGCTAATTACTTTGAAGGACATGAATGCTAGTCGTTTTTTTTTTTTTTTTTTTTTTTTGAAGTCATACCCCATTCACCTTGAAATTAAGAAGAAATGTTATGAAAAGTCATCTTGCCTCTTGAAAGAACTTTTTTTTTTTTTTTTTTTAATTAAAAGTTGATCTACTAGTACTGGGATACCAACAGGAAATTTAGGCAAAATTGAAGATGTCATTTGTTCTTGTAAGAGAAAGTATAGTAGACTGTCCACTGTACTCTATCTTAATTAGGGATTGGTTAAACTGATTTTATAATATTAGAAAATGATATCTTTTAAATGAAAGAACAGATACACATACTTTTTCTTTTTATGTGTTACGTTCATAAGATGTTTTAGTGGAAAGAGTCTGGGCTTTTGAATAAGACAGAGATGAGTTTGTATCCTAATTTTGCCATTTATTCTTTTACTGGTTATGTGAACTTGATCAAATTACTTAATCTCAGTTTCTTCATTTTTAACATGGAGATCATGCCTCATGTACAAGGTTATCCTGAGAATTAAAGCAGTTAACGTAATACCTGGCGAATTCATGAACTCAGTAAATCTTAGATCCTTTACTTCAACTGGATGACAGCATCTTTACCTGGTCAAGCAATCAGTTTCTTTCTACTTTTACCACCCACCTCTATGAAAGCCATTTAAAGATTGATTGAGGGCAGCCCTGGTGGTGCAGCGGTTTAGTGCTGCCTGCAGCCCAGGGCGTGATCCTGGAGCCCCGGGATCAAGTCCCACATCAGACTCCCTGCATGGAGCCTGCTTCTCCCTCTGCCTGTGTCTCTTCCTTTCTTTCTTTCTCTCTCTCTCTCTCTCTCTCTCAATAAATAAAAACAAATAAAGATTGCTTGATTATCAATCAGGATTATTAATGTGGATAAACTTTAACTTATTACTTTAACTGTCACTTTCTTAGTATATGCTTTAATTCTCAATTCTGAATAAGAGGATTTGTCTTGGAAGGGCATTTCAGCCTGTGTTTGGGTAGATGTCTAGGGAGTTTGGATATTAGAAGATCCCCTGAGAACAGACCAATTGTAGACTCTCTGGAAAAGGTTAGTGCTGTTTTTAGTATTTGCCTGGTTTGAAGTGAGAGGAGACCCATGCCACTGGCTTTTTAAGGTATCCTTCCTCTTGGCATGGATTCAGTTTTACTTTTGTCCTTTCAGTCTTCTTTTCTCAGAATGGGCATACCAACCACCCTAGTGTGACCTAATGTAAATCAACATCTTTCCTTTTACCTTCTAGTACTCCAGCATGGATCTTTTATGTTCTCTGGAACATTTAATTTTATTTTATTTAAAATTTAATGATATTTTCATGTTATAAGTAGTTCCTACCTTAACACTATTTGATATCCTAACATTTTTCCATTCTTCCTGAGTCACTTTTATTGCTGATGATGGATTTTTCTGTCAGTACTTTTGTCTGAAAGTGTTCTTTTCTTTTATTGTATGACCGTCACATGCAGTAAAAGTATGGTGTAATATTTGAAGTCATCCCACCAGCTCTATGACTGAAGGCAAATTATTTAACCTCTCTAAGTATCAATGTGCTCTTCTAAAATGAGGCTAATAATAATCTCTACCTCAAAATGATACTGTAATGATTAAATTCCATGAGCCAGGAAAATATTCATTTATTTGCATGTATGATTTATATACATATACATATTCCAACTGATTATTATTTTTCATTAGGAAAGTGGTTTGTATCAATTCCTCATCTTTCTTTGTCAGCTGTAATACAATTTTGGCCAAATTGGAGGGAAATGGTTTCTAAAATGAGTATATAACTTTAGAAAAATTAACTTTTCTTATTTAATGAATTTCTAAGATAAGATCATGTGTAAAATATTTGGAAAGACATTTTATAACATTGTTATACTAGCTTGCTTTTCTACTTGGTGTTACTTTTTAGAATTATTCTCTCTGATTTAATTGTTCTTACAAGCTATTTTGCATATCTTCAGTTATTTTAGTCATTCTTATACTAGGAGGTTGACCAGAACAGTTCTTCAGGATTTTCACATTCTGTATCTCAGATTGTAAAATACCTTTTAAATGGTCATATTTTGAAACAGAAAAATACACAATATAATTAAAACATTTTTCCTGTTTATTCTTATAGATCAATCATTCAAGTTATAAAAAAATTTAGGCTCAACATATTTAGTTTAAAAAGCATAGGGTTTTGGGATAAAATTCAATAGACAAGCATAGAGTGTCTATATTAATCACCCTTTCCTATTGAAAAAAAGAAAGTTTAGAGTATGTGTGTGTTCCTAGCTTAGCTAACTGTGCAAAACACTGGAGGGACTTCATATCCATAAAGAGAATCAATCATAATATGTGAATAATTCAAAAATAATATAAACTGCCATAAAATTCTAGAGATTGAAGTTAAGTCTTTATGTACAGTTAATATTTTCCCATTTTGTTTCTTCTACTCCTTTAAAGAAGTTGTGTTTTTTTGTTTTCCACAAAAATAAGATCTAGGCATTATTTTGTTTTTGTTTTGAGTTTTTCTAATAGAGATTATATTAACAAAGATAAAACACAAAGAGATTGATTCTCATGATTACTAGAGCATAATAAAGCAGAAGTAGCCCACTTAGGTTTGTTCTCTGAGGCCTTCCTCCCATACTCCACCCCATTCTAAAAAAAAGTAGGCTCTTTGAACAGAAATGTTTGTTCACTGAAGGTGCCATTTCACTGGTCCCAATTCTATATTTTAATGGTTTAGAGAATGGGTTCTGAAGTCCTAATGTAATTCCTGGATCCATCACCAATGGCTATATAATTATGAGGAAATTTTATAACTTCTCTTTTTAGCAGTTTTTTGTCTATAGATAAGAATACTTCTCATAGAAGCATTCTAAAGATTGAATGCATAAATATAAGTAAAACTCTTCGAATAGTGCCTCACACATAATAAAAACAATAAATGTTACCTATTGTTACTGTTAAAAAAGTATGAAAATGTCATGATGAAGATTTAAGACAACATTTGTTTAAAGATTTTGAAACCACCAAAATTTAAAAGCCCATTTGAAAACTGATTTTAATCAGACCAAATACAATCTTAAAGCCAATGGTTTATGAAAACTAAAAAATCCGTTTGGTCAGGAAGTGAAAGTGGTAGAGATTGATAAAGCAGATTTTTAATTGTTCAGTAGGTAATTTCACATTTAGTGTTTATGAAAAATTATAATTTTTAAAAATATAATAACCTCTAAGTATGTTTTATCTTTATGATTTTTTGTAATAAATCTGAGTATACTCTACATTTATAGCTGTGTGTGTGTATATATATATATATATATATATATATATATATATATACACACACATATATATATATAGGTGGGAAAGCTTAAGACTATTTGATGTGAGTTATCATTCATCATTACCTTAATTTTAAAGAACTGTTTATGTTTTCACTAAAAATGCTTACTGGCATATATTTCTATTTGCTTCAATAGATTCAGAGGCGATGGCGAGGCTATAGGATTCGGAAGTACTGCTTCAACTATTTTTATTTGAAGGAGTACCTGAGAGCTGTTTCAGAGACCAATGATGCAATTAGGTGAGTATTTCGCTAGTAACACTTTCAAAAAGGTTACTTAATAGATGTTGATCAATTCCATATTTAGAAATATTTTCAAGGACTCAGTATTACTTTAGGTAGAAATTGATAAGATAGACATATGATTCTATTCACCTTAAAATTATTCTTGTTTTATTTTTAAATATATTGTACTCTTGACTATAAATTAATTATGTGTTCAGTAGGCCTATCTGATTTTATGCAAAATAGTTTCAGTAGAATTATCTCATTTTGAGTTGGATTTATCTGTAAAATGATTCCATAGATAAAGATTTGAGTATGATAAGCCTCAGATGTATTTTGAGAAATACAATCAGTAGTAAGAACTTTCTCTTAAAGGAGAAAATATCATAGAACATAATTAAAATGGACTGTTTACTATCAACTTTTGCTTCTTTGAACACATAGAAAACACCTGGATTTAGATCATAGGATGATGTCTTTTGTAGATTTAGGCAAAGTTATTGTAACACTAATTCAGTCCACTTTACCAAAGAGCTATGTATTAAGTTTTTTTTTTTTTTTTAATGAGCTCTGAGAACTCTAAGGATTTTTTTTTTAATATTATATTTATTTATTCATGAGAGACACAGAGAGAGAGGCAGAGACATAGAGGGAGAAGCAGGCTCCTCTTGGGAAGCCCAATGCAGGACTTAATCCCTGGACCGGGATCACACCCTGAGCCAAAGGCAGATGCTCAAACGCTGAACCACCCAGGCATCCCTGTATTAAGTTTTCATATAAATTCAAATATAGTTTATTTCCCTCCTGTAGTATGCCCTACTCTAATAAATATAAGTGACCATAGGCTTATAATATGTTTAGATAAAAAGGAAATAGTAACTAATAACAGTTACGACTTATGTAGTTTTAATTTTTCACATATTTTATTCTAAAGTTCTTTAAACTAGAGAGAACAATTGCACAATGAATTGTTAAAATAAGATTTTGCCTGAGACCCTAAAGTTATATATATTATAAGAAATATCTGAAAACAGGGATCCCTGGGTGGCGCAGTGGTTTAGCGCCTGCCTTTGGCCCAGGGCGCGATCCTGGAGACCCGGGATCGAATCCCACGTCAGGCTCCTGGTGCATGGAGCCTGCTTCTCCCTCTGCCTATGTCTCTGCCTCTCTCTCTCTCTCTCTCTCTGTGTGACTATCATAAATAAAAAAAAAAAAAAAAAAAAAAAAAATCTTAAAAAAAATAATAATAAAAAAAAGAAATATCTGAAAACTGATTTTTCTTTTAAATTTCTCACATATGCTGTGTGCATAAGAGGATCTGGTCTTTGAAGATTAATTTCAGGTATTTGTTGATGTTGATTTCTTTGGAAACAGCAATAAAGATCTAGGAGGGTTGCAATAGGATTTGGTCCATTGGAGAAGTTGGATAAATCCCCAGGGGACTGCTATTTAATTTCTTCCTTAAGAAATCCAAAGTCCTAGAGATGGGCTGGCTGTCTACAAATGGCAGATGTGACACTGTCTGGAAGAAAGAGCTAGCAGCATATGCAAGAGAGGGAGTTTGCACAGGGCTAGGACTAATGTAGATAACTGAGGCACAAAAGTTGAAGATGTGCTTACTGGCAGGGCATTGTAGGGGCCAACCCTGCCCTTCTATGACTCCAGGAAGTCATCCTTAACTGGTACGCTGGGGTGGACTCTCTTGCTTCAGCCTAGTCCCATCACCCAATAGGAGAAGGTTCTCGAGATAAATATGTGAAAGGCTGGCTTTGAAAAGGCCTGTATCTTCTGGACAGGTATTTCTATTCATCCTTGTTTTTCTTCTGGTTTTACTGTGTGTATCTCTAGTTACTAGGCAATCCAGAGTAATAATGCTGACAATTTGCTTTAGCCTGATATTCTTTATCAGATAACAGACTCTTTTTTTCTACCTTTCTTAGAGGTTTTTTTAAATAAAATATTTATTTATTTGTTTGTTTGTTTGTTTGTTTGTTTATTTATTTACTTTGTTGAGAGAGAGAGTATGAGGTGGAGGGGCAGAAGAAGAGAGAGAAAAAAATTCAAGCTGACTCTGCACTGATGGAGCCCGATGCTGGTCTCCATCTCATGACCCAGAGATCAGACCTGTGCTGAAACCAAGAGTTGGTTCAACCACAGCGGAATGGACTGTGCACCCAGGCCCCCCTTCTTAGACTTTTTAAGCCAAATTGGAACCTGAATGCAGCAAATCGTTTTCCATTATCTCCTAAAATAATTATATATGATGTTTTTCCTTTTTGACCTATTGACATGTTATAGAACGTATTTTTATTAATAGATATATTAAATAGATATACAGGCACTGTGTACCATACTGATGTAATTTACATGACAAGGTGGGGTTCTCAAAGCCTCTCCCTTTGCAACCTGGTCTTCATTTTAGCCCAGGATGCCCTTGTGGGTGCACTCAGATGCCTCTTTTACCACCTTCTTGATATCTTTGTATTTGTACTCACCAGGCAGCAGGTTAAATCATGACTGACACTTGTAGGGTGGGGATGCAGAAGGCCATGCCAGTGAGTTTCCCATTTAGTTCAAGAATTCTCTTACCCACAGGCTTGGTGAAACTTATAGGGGCAGCTCCTTGGCTATCACACCACAGTTTCCCAGAGGGGCCATCCATGGTCTTCTGAGTGACAGTGATGGTATAGCTATGGTCCTGAGTTTCACAATGCTGTGGTTGACCTTGGCCTGCAATTGGTGGTGCAGGAGGCATTGCTGACAATCATGAGGGAGTTGTCATATTTCTCATGGTTCATATCAATCACAAACATGGGGGCATCAGCAGAAAAGATGAGTCTTTTTGCTCTACCCTTTAAGCCCTAGCCATCTCCATAGTGGTGAAGACATCAGTGGACCCTACAATGTATTCAGCACCAACATCACCCCATTTGATGTTGGCAGGATCTCTCTCCTGGAAGATAGAGAGGGGCATTTTTCCACTGCCAAGAAGTTTCCCATTCTCAGCCTTGACTGTGCCATTGAATTTGCCATGGAACTGGTAGATCGTGTAGTTGATGTCAATGAAGAGATCATTGATGGCAACAATATACACTGTGCCACAGTTAAAAGCAGCCTTGGTGACCAGGCACCCAATATGACCAAATCTGTTTACTCTGACCTTCACCATTGTGTCTCGAGGACATAGCTGGCACTGCACAAGAAGATTGAGCTATCTGTTGAACTTGGAGGAGTAGAAGAAATAGACTAATATTAAAATCATCATTCTGTGTTAGGAATATCTCTAACTGAGCCATTATTATTCTTTTAATTTATTAGTAAATTATATCAGTATTTTATATAGGATATTTACATCCACTTTTATATACATGATTAGTTATAGTTTTCTTTCTTGTGTTGCAATTTACAGGTTGCTATCAATTTTTTGCTGTATTTATTAGATGAACTGAATAGATTATATGGCATGATAATCAGAAAGGAAAAATACTGCTCTGTTTTCTGTCTACTCAATACTTCTGGTCACCAAATGTGTGGGTTTTCCAAGCCAAGAAATCTCAGACATCAACTAGGTATCCTGCAATTTAACTCAATTCTAAAACTACTTATCTGGTGATAGCATCATTTCCTACAGGTTAAGGGCTCAGTCCCACAAGACTGTCTTCATTCCCACCCCTGTCCAAACTGAAGTTATCAATCCCAAGTGACATGTCACCATTTTACCCACAACTTCTGTTCAACTTGTTTACAAATCAGAGATTCCTACAACCTCCTCCCCAGGGTCAGTCGTTTCTGGAACTGCTCAAGAACTCAGAAAGACAGTTTATTTACTAGATTACTGGCTTATTACAAAATGATACAACTCAGAAACAGCCAGGTGGAAGAGATGCATAGTGCAAAAGATGGGGCAGGCAGTCCATCCTCAAGTATCAGCAATCCAGAAAAATTTCTGAATTCTCTAAGTTAAGAGACTTTTATGGAGGCTTCCTTAGGTGGGTATGATTGATTAAATATTTGACCACATTAGTGATTAACTCAATTTCCAGCCCCTCTCCATTCTGGCGGATGTTGGAGGTAGAGGGGTGGAGCTAAAATTTCCAACCTTCTAATCACATGATTGGGTCTCCTGGTAGCCATCCCCCATGCTCATTAGCATGCACAGTCATCTTATTAGCATGCAAAAAGACACCTCTTTGAAGAAATTTCTAGGAGTTTGAAATCAGGTGTTGTAAAAAGATTGTTGAGGAAGGGCAAAAGGTATACTCTGGGGGTGTTAGGAAGTCCCCTTGGCTCTGAGTATAGCCCTACAGATAACGTAATATATCTCTATGTATGTGAACTGGTTTAGCTTTTGTTGTTTGTCTTGATAGTAGTTGGCAGTTCTAGGACTGCTTATTGCTTTACACTCTCCTATTTCTTAGAGATCTATGCAAAGCTAGCATTCCTGTACATTTCTTCATTTTAGTCCTATGTCCCCTGCCATTTGTGGTGTAGTTCAGGAAATCTGCCACAGTTGAGTTTTGCTCTACAATATTATTCTGAGCAAGGAGGACATTGATATTTTTTTTTCCCCAAGTATGCCACCTAATTTTGCACCTGGCAGTCTCTCTCTAAAATCTGCATCTTCAGGTATCTTGTCTCTGTGACATCTCTAATCCTGCTTGAATTTTCACTACTCTTGCTAGCCCTTCTTCATATATATTACTCTTAAGGGTTTCTAATTTTACTGATGACAGAGTTTCCTTTTATTTTCTTATGACCTTTCTTATTTTATGGCAGTTTAAGAGAGGAAGGGGTGGGGATATATTTACTTCACCATCTCAAAATTGGAAAAATAAAATTAACTTCCTAATATAAGTCACCATTTGTTTTCTTTCTGTTACATAAAGTTTTACAAATGTAATGAAAGTATGCTACAGGGTACCATAGAAGAAGCACAGAAGAGGAACATCTTAGGCAAAAGTGATTGGTATTGATCAGAGTAGGAGTGGGAGCCTGGGAGTTAGGGACATTTCTCTGAGGCTGTGAAACTGAGCCCCGAAGATTGTGCAGAAATTAGAACATTAACACAGGAAATCTCACTGAGGTTGATGCATGGAAGATGATAGAAGGTTCCGTTAGAGATAGATCCAGACAGTTTAGCAGGAACCATATCAAAACAGGGCATTTTAGAGCATATTAAAGAGTTTAGATGCTATTCTAAGAACATTGAAGTAGACTTCCTTTTTTTTTTTTAAGATATTACTTATTTATTCATGAGAGACACACACACACAGAGAGAGAGAGAGAGAGAGGCAGAGACACAGGCAGAGGGAGAAGCAGGCTCTATGCAGGGAGCCCGATGCAGGACTCGACTCCAGGACTCCAGGATCACTCCCTGAGCTAAGGCAGGCACTAAACTGCTGAGCCACCCAGGGATCCCCAGATTTTCCTTTTAAGAAGAGGAGTGGCATGATTACATTTGTGTTATGGCATGCATGTTTGATTTATTTTTCATATTTAAATAGTCTGGTGAGTATTAAAAGCATCATTGGGGTCATTAATTTTACTGAGATAGTGTTTTCCTTCTCATAGAAGAATATTTGTATAGTTTATTTCTTCACATTTCTTTATTCTATTTTTCATTGAAGATCATTGGAATCAGGATTCTAGTTATCTTTTCTCACATAACAAATTACACTCGAAGCAGCTTAAAACAATACACACTTAATAGCTCATCACTTTGTAAGCCAGGAATCTGGGAGGGATTCCATGCCTAGACTAAGGTCTCTCATGAGGTTGCAGTCAGCCTGTCAGCCAGAGCTGTAGTCTCATATGAAAGCTCAACTGGGGGGAAGATCCTCATTCATGCCAGCCTCCATTATTCTGGCTGTTGCTCTTAAGTCCCTTGGTTTCTTGCCAAATAGGCTTTCCTGTAGGGCAGCTCTCTGCTGGAAATTAGCAAGTGAACAAGGGGGACAGAAAAAAAACATGAGGATGGAAGCCACATTCTTTTGATAAACTAATGTCAGAAGTGACATTTCATCACTTTTTGCTGTATTCTGTTCTTTTGAAGCAAGAGACTGAATCCATCCCACACTTAGGAGATTATGCAAAGGATGAATACCATAGTGGGAGTTATTGGAAGCCGTCTTATAGAATGCTTTCCATACTCTATGACTTGCGTATAGAATTTGTTCAATAAACATGTTGATTTTCAGCATTTTGCCTTGGAAAAATGTTACTGTACATTGTACTGTACATTGACTTATGGCAGAATTTTTGGTGATATCTTTTCAAGATTATATTTCAGACTTTAATATTGTATCAAAATAGTTTTGATGTATCCTGACTATTTATACCAGCAAGGATTAAAATGTATAGTTTCTGGATTTCAAAGAGAAAATAAAAGGTCTAGTGCATTCTTCATCTTTGAACGGGGTAAAATAATTTACAGAACAAAAAGTAGTAAGATATATTCTACATCAGAATATATTTGATTTGAATTATGTAGGATACCAGACAACATTAGGCTTAACTTTAATTTATATGCTCTTTTATTAATAGAAATAGTTTATTTATTACATAGTTAATAGTGAAAAAAATATGTATAAGTATACAAGAATATATTTTTGTAACCAAATGTGGACCTATCACAAAGATAAATGGAATTGATTAATTTGAAGCTGAGTTTGCACTTGGTAGACATGTTGCTTTATAATATGTAGCCTGATATGCAAAAACTGCCCCAGGTTATGAATAAGAAAATTACATAATGAAATTAAAAATTAGCTAGAGAGTTACAGATTGCTAGCATTAATAAAACATTATTAGCTTGAAGTGCAGAAAATGGACTTTTTTGACAGAAATTTAAGCTAGAAGTAATATATTCCTTCAAATTTAATGCTTCAGTATAGTTTTTGATTGTTAATACAACATTAGTGCTGTTTTGAATATAAATTTGTCATTCATCAAAGTGAATCCAAGTTTTTCAGCATGTTGATTTTGTATAACATGATTTGACTAGAAAGATTTTTATGGATAATATTCTTTACCTATATTTTCGTATATCACTAGAGTTTTTTTAAAGGATATATTTGTTTTGTTTTTCTTGTAACAGCTTTATTGAGGTATATTTCATATACCATATGGTTCATCCATTTAAAGTTCACTACTCTATTGTGGTTAGTATATTCACAAAGTTGTGTAACCATCACCACAATCAATTTAAAACATTTTTATTATCTTAAAAAGAAATCCTATGTCCTTTAGCAATGACCCACCCTCATTCTTCCCAACCCTGATCAGCCATTGGCAACCACTCATCTATTTTTTATCTCTATAGACTTATCTATTGTGCACATTTCATATAAGATGAATCTTACCAATGTGTTTTTTTGCAACTGATGTTAAGCCTGGTGTTTTCAAGGTTCATTGATGTTGTAGTATATAACAGTACTGCATTCCTTTTTCTTTCTAATTAATATTTCATTCTATGGAAAACCACATATTATTTATCCATTTATCATTTGATATACATTTGAGGGGTTTCTACTTTTGGACTATTATGAATAATGATGGTATGAGCATTTATATACAAGTTTTTGCACGGACATAGGTTTCTATTTCTCTTGAGTACCTCATGAAAGCTTGAAGCTAACAAGTTTAAGACATAAATAGCTAGAAACATTGACTTTGGAATCAGATTGATGTGGACTAGTCATGCTTATGTCACTTTCTAGTTGTGTAAACTTGAACAAGTTACTTAATCTTATAGAAATTAGGTTTTTTTCATCTGCACATTGGAGCAGCAGTATTTATTTTGCAGAATACTTGTGAGGCACGCAGTACATCAAGCACTGGGCATATAATTGAGTCTCAACCAGTAACAGCTATTATTATCAAGGACAAGGAAAAAAAGAGCTAATATTTATAAACATACCTCCCTATGATGTTATAAAAATAACATTCAATTTTATGTGAGGCTGTCTTTAATTCAAAGTAAACAAACATAAAATTTCATGAATTAGCTTGTGTATTTTAAAAGAATTTATAGAAACATTAATTGCTGAGTACAGTCTAAATCATCAGTATTTTTATGACATTAAACCATGGCTAAAAATTTTCTTTCAGAGAACTGGAAGGAAAAGTAAAGAATGGAGCCCAGTAAAAAGTTGGAAAAATATAATAATGAATACATAAATATATTTTTTTAAAAAATTGGAATTATTTTACATCTTTATTTATTTTAATATGCCATATATTTTATATGGCATATATTATATATATATATATATATATATATATATAATCATAAGCAGTGGGAGGAGCAGTGGGAGAGGGAGAGAAGGCATCCTAAGCAGACTTTAGGCCCAGCATGAGCCCAATGTGGGGCTCAATCTCATGACCCTGAGATTGAGCCTGGTGTTGGGGTCCACACTCAGCAAAGTCTGCTTGTTCTTCTCCCCCTGTTCTTCCCCTGGGCTCTCTCTCTCTCTTTCATAAATAAAGAAAACATCTTAAAAAATGAAAAGGAACATATGTTGACTAATACGTACATATTATTATATATTACACCTATTACTAAATGTTTATAATAGATGAAAGAATTGCTTTGTCATATCCCTACTATGTTCCTAGTGGTGACCATTTTTTTCTTTCAGCTATTTTTTTACACCAAATGTTTCTAAACTATATGTTTATCTGATACTGTCTGATTTTACATCTTCAATCTTTTAATTACTTTCACATAATATGGTAGATGAGGGTTTAACTTAACAGTTTTCCCATCTCCACTTCCATATATTTTCAGAGAAATTAGTATCAGTGTTTACATTATCGTGATTATAGAAGCAGAGTTCCTTACAAAGACAATTACTAAAGGATGAATATATTTACCATATTCCATTTTTAAAATAAATGTCTATTTTCCTTATTTTTTTCTTCCTGCCCTATATGAAAATTATATCTGTCATTGGTTGTTTTCCAGGTATTCTATATTACCAGGAAACCTAGTAAGCCTCCTTTTCCTCTGGAGCCTGTCCTCTTTGGCCTTTCTATCATCCTGCTCCAAACAGACTACATTTGCTTTAGATATGATGCAGATTTCTTGAGGAGATATCTCTTAACTTGCCTCCTCTTAGGGCGAACTCAGTTTTGTAGATCTGTGTTGTCTTTTTATGATTTATTTTCTCATTTTTCTGGAGCAACTGCTATAATAATGGGCATGGAAGGAAATTTTGGGAGTCTTTACTTCTTTAAATATCTCTTATTCTATCCTTAAGCTTGGTTAGTAGCTTGGCTGGTAAAACATCCTAGGTTGCAGATCATTTGTCCTCAGAGTTTTGAAGATAGCTATTTCTCTTTCCTTTGAAAAAGATATATTTTTTTTTCAGCATGTGTTAGTTCAAGTCCACCAGGAAGCAAATACTAAGATGGAATTAGATGTAAAAGAAGTTTAATGGGGGGGTGGGTAGAAGCAGAAAAATTGGGGAAAACCTTTAGTCCACAATGTAAGCCTGACACCTATGAAAAGAAAAAGAGAAAGAAGGAAGACTGAGAAGAGATTGGGACTGCAGTGCATTTTTAAGAAAGGCTGATGGCTGATCTCAAGCCAGTTATCCTTTGGAGGGGTCTGCTGACTTGCCAGTAATAAGTACCTCCAATCCCCATTCTCAATCACTGGCTCAGGGAGATGTGACATTGATCTGATCATGTTGGTGGATTCAGTGGTACAGTTTTAAATTTTTTTTTAAAATTTTTTTTTTTAATTTTTATTTATTTATGATAGTCACAGAGAGAGAGAGGCGCAGAGACACAGGCAGAGGGAGAAGCAGGCTCCATGCACTGGGAACCCGATGTGGGATTCGATCCCGGGTCTCCAGGATCGTGCCCTGGGCCAAAGGCAGGCGCCAAACCGCTGCACCACCCAGGGATCCCAGTGGTACAGTTTTATGGGCATTACAGATTGTTTTGAATTTTTCCCCTGGAACTTTTGAAATTTCTCAGAATTACTACTTTTATGAGTATTTTGTCCTGAAAAATCAATGGATCCTTTAGTTCTAAGATATTTTCTTATATTATTTATGAGATAATTTCTTCACTCCTGTTTTATTCTATTATTTTTTCTTGTGGTTATTAGTTGGATGTTGGACCTCCAGAAGTAATGTGCTAAGTGTCTCAAACCTTTCTGCCCCCGCTCCCTTCACCTTGGGACTTTGTCCTTTCATTCTATATTTTTAAAAGACTTCCTTCCGACCCTACTAAAATTTTGACTTTAGCAATAATTTTTAACTTGCATTAAATATTTAAACTATTTGGATCATTTCTTCTCTCATATCATCCCATTCTTATTTTATTAATAAAGTATATCGTATTTCTCTAGAAGTACTAGAGCAGTTAGGATCTTGATAGGAAACAGAATTCATTTCAGGATTTATTTTTCAAATAAAGGGAGTTAAAGGATGATTCAGAGGTATGTGCAGAGTTAAGGGTGCAGCAAAGGATGTTTTGGCATTCAGAGACAGGCAACAGTGAGATGTTGCTACTGCCAGGGTCAAAGAGTTACAGTAAAGAAATTCCATTAATGGTTATAGTAAGAGCCAAGGAGAAGTTTACAACCTCTACCCTGGCCATTGACCTATACTTGTAGAGGAATGCAGCTATTGTCAGAGGTGTGTGACACTAAAAGGGAGAGGGAAATGAGGTAAAAAAAATACCTCAAATTTCTTCCTCCTGAACTTCAGTCTTCTGTTAGATTAAGTCTAGCTGAAAACTCACCAAAATGTTACAATTTGTAGGGTTTAGTCTTTTTGGTCTAAAAAGCGCAGGGCACAGAAGTGCATAAAATGAAATGGGGTGTGGCAAATGAAAAATAATCAGCATAGGTAATAGCAGAAATTTAGAGTTTAAGTTTTATTCATTCAGTTCTGAGATTCCTCAAAGATGTTTTTTGTTTTTCTTCAGATTAACCTTTTTCATTTTCCTCTTTTAAATTTATTTATTTATGTATTTATTTATTTATTTATTTATTTATTTATTTATGACACACATGGAGAGAGAGAGAGGCAGACACAGGCAGAGGGAGAAGCAGGCCCCATGCAGGGAGCCTGATGTGAGACTAGAGCCCCGGACTCCAGGATCACACCCTGAGCCGAAGGCAGATGCTCAACCACTGAGCCATCCAGACATCCCTCATTTCCCTTTTATACTAGAATCTATCCTCACACAACTAGTGTGTGTGTTCATTTATACATGAGTGTGAAAAATCGAAGCACCAAATTCTTTTTTTTTAAGATTTTATTTATTTATTCATGAGGGGGGGGGTGGGCAGGCAGAGACAGAGGCAGCGGGAGAAGCAGGCTCCATGCAGGGAGCCTAATGTGGGACTTGATCCTGGGACTCCAGGTGCTTTTAAGGTGATTAATTGGGGTGCTGACTTCTTTTGCTAGAGGATGCCCAAGTGCCAGTATGTAAAGGTCTTTCTTTTAGGCTATTTAGTTTCTCCAAAGAAACTTCTGTTGCTCTACTGAAGGAGTAGATGCTTTTGCTGCCACTGGGTGAAGGGTAAGAGAAGATTTCTTGTGCCTACACCCACAAGTTACTATAATCTAAGTCCTGTTTCTTCAGAGAGCACAACCTTGATCCCTCACCTAAGAGATTGAAACCTGAATGCTGGCATTCCCTGCAGGTGTGTGCTGAAGAAACAAAAGGGTGTGGCTCTTGTAGATGTATAGCTTTTGGTTAAAGTGCTACATCATAGTAGAACTGAGCTGGGATTCTATATCTTAAATGACATCAAGAGTAGTGCCTTTTCTAGTATCTTACTTTTTGTGTATGCAGAAATAATGAAATAATAGAAAGACCTTAGGAAGTTAAAGTTCCTCAGTTGGATTACATTTGATGCATAAATTCTAGATGTCACTATTTGTGGTGAACATTGACAAAAAAAAAATCCGCATCCAGCAGAAATGCTGGATGTGAAGAAATCATGAAGAGTTGGTCAAGATTGGAAGACAGAAGCCTAAAGCAAGGCATGCCATCTGTCTTCAAATTTCAATGAACCACCATGTACTACATTTATAAAAAGGGAAAAAATTAGGGAAAATGGTAAGTTTTAGTTCAATATGAAAATATATTTCCAGTAATAGGCTGACTTGTGAGATATAAAATGTCTGAAAGAAGGATTCATCTACAATGCCTGGACTTGTGTAGAAAGGATTTCTGAATTTGATGGCAAACTAGATGATTTCCAATTTCCCTTTAAATCTGAGATCATGGGCAGCCCCAGTGGCTCAGCAGTTTAGTGCCGCCTTCAGCCCAGGGCGTGATCCTGGAGACCCGAAATCGAGTCCCATGTCAGGCTCCCTACATGGAGCCTGCTTCTCCCTCTGCCTGTGTCTCTGTCTCTGTCTCTCTCTCTCTCTGTCTCTCATGAATAAATAAATAAAATCTTTAAAAAAAATACATCTGAGATCACTTGTTTAACATGATAATATGTTTAAAAGACACAAATCTATATATTTATTTACCTCAGAACTCAAAGCACTTTGAATTCCATAAAAGTGCTAGGAGAATTTAAATGAGACTAATCTATGGCATAAGGGATTCATGGTAAAGTATATGGTACAAATTACAAAGTTAAAAATTCTCTATGTCTATTATGAAATTTTAAAAATGTTTTTAATACTAAATATATTATTGAAATATATACTCCTGAAAGATAAAGACTCCCTTACATTCCCATAGATGGAAAAACGTTGTCACAGGTGGCAATACCTCCTTAAATACTATATTAGTCTTTCATAATTTTGGAGAATGACTAATGGATTTATCATTAGTAGGACCATTAGTCTAATTTTAGTATGAGTTTTTAGATTCATCAACATGCTTGCCAAAATACCAAATCAGAGAAGTAACGGCTATTAAAATGCTTGTTTTGACTTTTCATAATCTGAATAGTGCTGATAAAATAACACATGTAGGAGAACAGCCTCCAGTTCTGTCAAGATCCCTGTGCAGCTCTGCCATATTGAACATGGGCTGTGTGCCTGGTTTTGTTGGTTATTCCGGAATCTATTGATCCATACCCACAATTTGGCATATTAAAAACTGACTTTCTCTTTTTTGCCTATTGCTCTTATTTATTTGTGAACAACTTCCAGTTGAACTATGAGAAATTCTTAGTTTCTAAAGTTCACAATTCCTTTCTCTCTTGTATTTCCTGTTAAACTATCAGTGTTTGTTCCCAATGAAGATGGTCACCATCCAGAACTCACAGTTAACAGCTTGCTGTTTCAAAATATTTATATCAATATTTGTGTTAAATGCTGTCTTTGTAGTCTGCTAATTTGCATTTGTTTTCAAGGATAAAGCAAAAAAATGTTGAGTGATTTTTATGAATATTCATCTAGTTTCTAGGAAACTCAATTCAAAAGACTTGAACATAATCCCTCATTCTTATAATGGTTATCTGGGGCCCTCAGTATGACCACCACTATAGCCTTTAAGTAATCTTTCTCTGGTATAAAATCATACAGAGTCAACAAAGGCATTAGGCTAATGACAAACTGAAGATCATTGAGATCACTTAACATTGCGTATCAGGGAAACACAGTACTAAATACATTTTTAGTTCTCTGAGTTGAAGACTTAACACATTAAACTATCTAGGAAGCACATTTCCAATTGTGCTTTAATTAACAAAGAAATATAAACATGAAGGAAATTAGCATGTCTTCTCAGACTGGTAAGATATGCAGCCCTCAAAATCAAAGCAGAAACTACTAGAGTGGTGTTGGTTTCACCTTCCTTGTGCTGTCACTGATGGATTCTTCAGAACTCTCACTAACTTCATTCTTAAAGTCAGGGTTAATAAGGGAAAATACTAATATAAACAATAAGATCTGGAATATATCTAGTATATAAGTATTGGGCACATGCTTGATAATAACTTCTTTTGACATATGCACAATGTACACAAAAACATCATAACTGAGTAGTTGCTTAAATCATATAAAACATAAAAGAAATATTTAATTTCAAACTCATCAAAAATTTCAGCCTGTTGGTATAGCATGTCTATGTGTTTTTGGTAAATAATGGTAAGAGAAAGATCAGTCTGGTTTGTCGTAATTGTAAATGTCATAATTATCAAGCTAAAAGTTTAATTTATATGGACAAATTTAGACATTGTAAGCAATGAAGAACTTGATAAATAGACTAATCACAGTAAATTGTATTTACCAAGCATCTGTTGTGGGCATGGTGTTTTCTATGTTATCTATCCACACAAAACTCCTTTGGGGATATATATTATCATATTTTAAAGATGAAAAACTAAATCTGAAGGTTTAAGTAACTTGAGTCACACAACTAAGAAGTAGTAGATCTGGAGATTTGAACTCAGTGATTTTTTTAGAAATCAAAACAGCCTCTTTGTACTTATGAATTATTGCAAATTGTATCAGTCATATTTCTTTTTTAAAAAAGGTTTTATTTATTTATTCATGAGAGACACAGAGAGAGGCAGAGACATGGGCAGAGGGAGAAGCAGGCTTCTCACAGGGAGCCTGATGCGGGACTCGATCCTCGGACTGGAACCATGCCCTGAGCCAAAGGCAGAGGCTCAACCACTGAGCCACCCAGGCATCCCTGTATCAGTCATATTTCAACCATGGCATATACCATCAGTAGGCTCACCATTACAAGCCACTTATAAATGAATTGCCTTCTCAGCTGCTGGGGCTAGAAAACGAAAAACTTACTTTCTTAGACTTCTTTGCAGTGGAGGTACCATATGACTTGGTTATGCCCAATGAAATAAAGTATTAAAAGTAGTAAAACTGAACAGGAATTTGACTATTGGAGGCAGTTTCATGTCAGATTAAAAAAACATTATTATGTGGTGTTAGGTATTTTTTCAGATCCCATCTGTTTTACCACATGATATAAATTGTTAACAATTGAGGCTTTACTGAGCATTAATTGAAATTGTATGTAGATTTCACAATATTGGTGTATGCTGCTTCCTCCTTGCCTTTTTTTTTTTTTTTTTAAGATTTTATGTGTTTATTCATGAGAGACACAGAGAGAGGCAGAGACATAGGCAGAGGAAGAATCAGGCTTCCCTCAGGGAGTCCAATGTGGGACTCAGTCCCGCAACTCCAGGATCACACCCTGAGCAGAAAGCAGATGCTCAACCACTGAGCCACCCAGGCATCCCCTCCTTGCCACTTCCAGCCAGTTTCTGTGCAGAATAGATGAACGTCGACTGGACATAGCTAATCTGCAAGCAGAGATGGAAGGTAGTACTGCTTTGCTAAGGGAACGGCTCTCTGTGTATAGTGTGTGTTTTTTGAGAGTCTTACAATTAGGAACTTTATGGTATTGTAAAACCCAACTGGTTCTGTACCTCAAAGTGATGTGTTTATTAGCAGTGACTATGAAGTTTAGGGCCTTAGCTGGAGATAACCACGAGGCCTTGGTAGGTATGTAAGCCCAAGACAAATTTCAGAATCAAGATACTTTCTTGTCTGATAATGACTAAGTTAGTTCAGAACCACCATCCTCAGAGTGACATCTAAGCATCAAAGAACTATCAACATACTAAATAATTTACTAGCCAAAATAAAAAGAAGATGAGAATCCAGAGACATAAGTCTACAATCAAAGCTGCTTTTGCTTTGAGGGCATCAATAATTTCTTTTTTTTTTATTTCTTCTTTGCATGACTTTAAAAATAGTCACCCATATTTCTTTTGATATTGTAGGGTTTCTTTTGTAATTTTTGGTATTGAATCCAATGGAATCTATTTAATATAAGGAATAAATTTAAAATTCATTTTAAGATTTTTTTAAATGGGTAACAAGTTATTGCAATAGTATTTATTAAATAATTCAGTTATCTCTAACACAGGAAGATATCATCATCACATACTAAGTTCTCACACATGCTCAGATATATCTCTTGACTATCGATGCCGTCTGATTTCTCTCTCTTTCTTTATAATCCTGGATAGTATTACATGGCTCAAGTACCTATAAATTACTTTTGTTTTTCAGAAGATGCTATGGCTACTTTTGCTTAATTTTCATCCACCTAAATTATCAAGCATTTTGGTATGTTTCAAAAAATATCAAATTGTAAATTTAAATCAATTTAAATTAGAATTGGCAAAAATTGGCCAAAAAAAAATTGGCAAAAATTATACATTCGTAATTCAAGTCATTCCGTCAAGGAATTCAGTATATATCTCTTAATTTATGTGGCTGTTTTTTAAATGTTCATTAGTAAAATTTTATTATTTTCTTAATAGAAGGTCTGCTTTTTTGGTTTATCTGTCTTTTTCCCCCTTTGTTCCTTTGTTTTATTTCTTAAATTCTACATCTGAGTGAAATCATACGGTAATTTGTCTTTCTCTGACTGGCTTACTTCACTTAGTGTAATGGTCTCTAACTCTATCCATGTCATTGCAAATGGCAAGATTTCATTCTTTTCTGTGGCTGAATAATATTTCAGTGTGTGTGTGTGTGTGTGTGTTTGTGTGTGTGTGTGTGTGTGTGACATCTTTTTTATTCACTTATCTGTTGATGGACGCTTAGACTGCTTCCATAATTTGGCTATTGTAAATAATGCTGCTTTAAACATAGGATTCATATATCCTTTAAAATTAGTGTTTTTGTATTCTTTGGGTAAATACCTAGTACTGCAATTACTGGATCATAAGGTAGTTCCATTTTTTTTTTTTTTTTTTTTTTTTTTTTTTTTTTTTTTTTTTTGTTTTTTTTTGGTAGTTCCATTTTTAATTTTGGGGGGAACCTCCTTACCATCTCCCACAGTGGCTGTGCCAGTTTGCATTCCCACCAGCAGTGCAAAAGAGTTCCTTTTTCTCCACATCCTTGTCAACACTTGTTATTTATTGCGTTTTTTATTTTAGCTATTCTGACATGTGTAAGGTGATATATCATTGGGGTTTTGATTTGCATTTTTCTGATGATGAGTGATGTTGAGCATCTTCTCATGTGCCTGTTGGCCATCTGAATATCTTTATTGGAGAAATGGCTGTTCATGTCCTCTGCCCTTTTTAATCAGGTTATTATTGTTGTTTGTTTTGCTTTTTTCTTGGTATTTTATAAGTTTTATATATTTTAGATACTAACCCTGTATCAGATATTTGTAATATCTTCTCCCATTCTGTAGGTTGCTTCTTAGTTTTTGTTGGTTGTTTTCTTTATTGTGCAGAAGCTTTTTATTTTGATGTAGTCCCAATAATTTATTTTTATTTCCCTTGCCTCAGGAAACGTATCTAGAAATATGTTGCTATGGCCAATGTCAGAGAAATTACTGCCTGTGCTCCCTTGTAGGATTTTTATGGTTTCAGGTCTCATGTTTAGGTCTTGAATCCATTTTGAGGTTTTTTATGTATAAGGTTAGTTTGCTTATTTGAGATTTTTCACTTCTTGAAGTAGACCTCTATTGTTATAAACTTCCCTCTTAGAACTGCTTTTGCTGCATCCTCTGTATTTTAGACCATTGTGTTTTCATTTTTTCTCCATGTAATTTTTTATTCTTTGATTTCTTGGATGACCCACTCATTGATTAGTAGCATGTTATTTAAGCTCCATATCTGTTTGCTCTTTCCAGACTTTTTCTGATGGTCGATTTCTAGTTTTACAGTGTTTTAATCAGAAATGATGCATGGTATAACTTCAATGTTTTTGAATTTGTTGAAATTTGTTTTGTGGCCTGATATGTGACGGTTCTAAAGAATGTTCTGTGTGCACTTGAAAAGAACCTGTATTCTGCTGTATTGGGATGGAAAGTTCTGAATATATCTGTTAAATCCACCTGGCACAGTGTATCATTTGATGCAGCTCTTTCCTTGTTGATTTTCTGTTTGGATAATCTGTCCATCAATGTAAGTGGAGTGTTAAAGTCCCCTACTATTGTTGTATTACTATGGATTAGTTCCTTTATGTTTGTCATTAACTGTTTTAAGTATTTGGGTGTGCATATGTTCAGTGCCTAAATATTTATAACTATTGTATCATTTTGATAGAACGTCCACTTTGTTATTATATAGTGTCATTCTTTATGTCTTACTATAGTCTTTATTTTAAAGTCTATTTTGTCCAATATAAATATTGCTACCCAGGCTTTCCTTCAACATCCATTTGCATGGTAAGTTTTTCTCTATCTCCTCACTTTTGATCTGCATGTGTCATTAGGTCTGAAATGAGTGTCTTTTATGCAGCATACAGATGCATCTTTTTTTTTTTTTTTAAATGCATTCCATTACCCATGTCTTTTGATTTGAGTTTTTGGTCCATTTACATTCAGCATAATTATGATAGGTATGTGTTTTAATCTATTTTATTTCTTATTTTGTGCTTATTCTTGTAGTTCCTCTCTGATCCTTTCTTTTCTTGCTCTTCTTTCATGGTTTTCTGGCTTTAGTGATATACTTGGTTTTCTTTTTGTTGTTTGCATATCTATTATTGATTTTTGATTACCATTAAGTTTGTATATAACATATTCTGCATATTGCTGTCTATAGTAAATTGATGGTTGCTTAAGTTTGAACCCATCCTTTTCTCATCTTCCCAACATTTTGTAGGTATATGGTATCATACTTAACCTCCCTTTATTTTTTAGTTTCTCGACTTATTTTTATAAATATACATACTTTTTCTGCTTTTAAACTTCCTACTCTTCTTACTCTTTCTTATGGCAATTCCTTTCCACTCAGAATCCTTTGACATCTGTATAGGGCTGGTTTAGTGGCCATGAGCTCCTTTATCTTTTGTTTGTTTGGGAAACTCTTTATTTCTCTTTTTAATCTGAATGATAGCCTTGATGGACATAGTATTCTTGGCTATAGATTTTTTTTTTTCTTTTCAGCACTTTGAATAGGTCATGCAACTCTCTTCTGGCCTGCAAAGTTTCTGCTGAAAAACCTCTGATAGCCTTATGGGGTTTCCCTTGTATATAACTGTCTTCTTTTCTCTTAATGCTTTTAAATTTATTTCTATATCACTTTTTTTTTTTTTTATTTTAGTAATTATGTGTCTTGCTGTGGACCTTCTTAGGCTGATTTTGTTGGGAGATCTCAGTGACTCCTGGATCTGGATATCTGTTTCCTTCCCTAATTTAGGGATGTTTTCAGCTATTATTTCTTCAAATAAATTTTTTGCCCCCTTTTCCTTCTTCTGAGAGCTCTATAATGCAAATATTATTATGCTTAATAGAGTCACTGAGTTCCCAAAGTCTATTCTCATTTTGCATAATTTGTTTCTCTCTCACCTCAGCTTGATTACTTTCCATAATGCTGACCTCCAGGTCACTAATTCATTCTCTGCTTCTCTAGCCTGCTATTTATTCCATCTACTGCATTTTAATTTCATTTATTGTGTTCTACATCTCTGATTGGTTCTTTATTTACCTTTTGTTAAGGGTCTCACTTATGTCGTCCCTTCTTTTTCCAAGTCCAGTGACTGTCTTTCTGACCATTACTTAAAATCTATCAGGCAAATTACTTATATCTGTTTCAGTTAGGTCTCTTCCTGTGATTTTGTCCTGTTATTTCATTTGGGACATATTCCTCTATCTTCTCATTTTGTCTGACTCTCTGTCTACTTAGAAAGTCAGCTATATCTCCTACTCTTGAAAGTAATAGCCTGAATAAGAGGTCCTCTAGTGTCCTGCAGTGCAGTATCTCATGTTCACCAAAATCTGGTACTTTGAGGTGTCTCCTATGTATGTTGTGTGTGTCCTGTGTCCTGCTGCTGTGTCCTGTCTGCTTTTCCTTCAGTTCAGTAGTCTGCAGTGGTGCTGTCTGCCTGTAGTAGACAGTGTTTGATTCCCAGCCTGGGTAGGATGTGCAGCTTTAACAAGGTGCCCACTGGTCCACTTGCAAAGTGAGACCTGCCACTGCAGCTGCCACCTGACTGGGCCACTTGGATGGCTCTGCAAAGTGCACATGGGTAGAATTCACAATTTTAACAAGGTGCATAAGTCTGTGGGGCCTGCTGCTGGACTCACCAGGACCAAAGTCCTGCAAAGCATATGGATCAGGAGATATGGTGTTGGCAAAGTCTGTGGTGGTCTTCTGGGAGAGGAGACCTCCAGCACTGGGACAGAGGAAGGCCTTTCTGGAAGGGATGGGTTCCTGAAGCCCAGGGTTGTGGAACTTGGTATAAGCAAGTTAGATAGTGAATATATTTGCTGTGCTTGTTCAGTCAGGTGGCCTTGTGTTTATGGTGGGTGATGGGGGAGAGAAATGGTTCCTGCAAGCTCCTTTGTTCATGGTGGAATTCCCCTGGGAGCCTTGCCTTTGCCCAGATAGGCTTTAGTAAATAACTCCCCTTCCTGTATGCCCCAGGTGTTTTTCAAACTGCTGATTCTAGGCTGAACCAGGGGGCTGTGTGTTGTGCTATCTCATTAAGGCTGGAGACTAAGCTCCCAACGGCATCCAGCTCTCCCAGAACCCAGCCTGCTGATTTTTAATATTCCAGGCTTTAAGTCCCAATAATTATAAGAACTCACAAAATTTGACCCCTCTTGCTTTCAAAGCCAATTTTTATGGGAATTGTCTTCTTCATGTAGGCTACCCATCATGATAGGGTGTTTCTCTCCCCTTTCTAGGCTCGTGGCTTCCTCCTTCCCACAGTGACTTGGTTCAGCTTCCCACTACATCTCTGTTCTTTCTACCCTCTTTGATATGGCCTCTTCTCTATCTTTAGTTATAGAATTTGTTTTGCCAGCCTTCAGGTCATCTTCTGGGTTATTTACTCTGATATGAGTGTTACCTATCCATATCTGTGGGACAATGTGAGCTTATGGTCCTCGTATTTATTTTTTTTAAGATTTTATTTATTTATTCATGAGAGATACACACAGAGAGAGGCAGAGACACATGCAGAGGGAGAAGGAGGCTCCATGCAGGGAGTCTTACATGGGACTCAATCCCGGATCTCCAGGATTGAGTCATGCCCTGGACTGAAGGCAGCGCTAAACCACTGAGCCACCCAGGCTGCCCTATGGTCCTCTTATTCCACTATCTTTCCAGCCTATTATTATTTTTACATATAGGAAAGCAATTATGTTTTGAACAGAGTAATTCTATACTTTACTGAAATTCCTACTTAGGTCTCAGAATTCTTATACTTTTTTTAATGCCTCAGCTAAGTATTGATGATTTGTTTTCCCATTCAGTCATTCAACAATCTGATGAAAGGTAGAGAGTAAGCTGGAGCAATGGGAAGCTGTGTTCTTGACACTTCTTCCCAAGTTCTGATTGGCCTCCTGTCATTGTGGATATTGAGTTCATGAAACAAGATCAATGTGAAGTTCTATTGCTCATAGACTCTTTTCTTCTCTGAGTTTATTTTATTCAGCAGCTCTCAGGCTACTTTTCCTCATTCTCCTCCAGCCCAGATTTGCCATCTGGTCTCAACTCAGTCAGAAGCTCTGATTAACAAAAAAAGAAATGACTTGGCTGCAATTTCTTTCCTTTAGTCCTGCATCTGGTTATTCCTATCTTTATCCCTCTTGGTTGGAGCTCTTACTAGATTCTTTAAACTTGTTCAGTTATTTCCCACATACCATCCTGACTTTGTGATTAAGGAAAATGCCCTGTATTTGTGGTTTAAATTTGATTGAATATGAATTTAAGTAAATATTCTTCATTCATTCCATTCCTACTTACTTTCTTGAGTTTATGATGGTGTTTGTGACTGTTCCTTGTTTTTGCCTATATTTTTGTTTCCTCTTATTCATTTAGTTGATTTTGGGAACAGATTGTAGGCAAAAGAACATATGCACTCTCCTCCTAGAAGTCCATACATAATTATTTTAATAAGCACTATTATTTTATGCTTTCCCTAAATGAAGTATCATTTCTTAACTTTTTAAAATCTTACCCTCTCTTCAAGGTGTGGAACCTAAGTTGTTTTACACTTATAAGACTTTTTTTTTTTTGAGATTATTTATAAATATGGCTCTTTTCTTATTTAAAGCAGTTTTATTTTGACCCTTGATTATAGTATTTTTTCATTAAGATATGGAAGTTTTATCTTGATAATACAAATGAAAATTTTCCTATCTCTTATTGTTGTTCTTGACAAAGGGTACTCACTAAAAAATATTTGTCTATAAGTAAATGTATGAATGCATAAATTGTTTGAAGATGGGGTCACATTTTCTTAGTACATAAATGTTTGTTAATTAAGTTAAATATTATAAATTTAGCGGAGCCAAATTAGATTTTTCAATAGTGGTAAAATCTGATTCTTTTAAAATATATAATATATAATACCTCCTTTATATATTTGTTTCGTGTTTTACAATAAGTGTATAATTAAACAAACATTTACAGTAGGATTGTGATACTATGTAAAAGGTCAGTTCACACATTTTATAATCTTTGAATCTGTATGATGTAGATGAAAGAGGAAGTGTAAAGTCTTAGCAGACCTCAATGTGAACTTACCATTGAAAACCCGAGGCATCAATTTTTTTATTCAGATGGAGATATTGCCACTCAAACACATTATCAATCACTAACATGTATTGAGCACTTATTGTATACCAAGTATTGTGCTAAGCCCTTTATTCTCATTATCTCCTTCAATTTACACAACAAACCTATGAGGTCAGGATTATTAGTCTACAATTCAAATAGAAACATTTTAGTTTTGTTTCATTATGTCTAGGACCTCCCTCTCAGTGGTATTTTTCATAGGATCCTTATCTGGCGTGGAAATATTTGTATAGTTGTTTGATAAAGAATGAATAGTGACCTTAAAATAAAGCTAAGCATAGAATATAGATGAGGAACTACTGCATCATTAGTTATTTGGTAAAATTAAATGAAACTCATTCAGAGTCATATTAAGAGTAATTTCTGTATTGTATTCACTTTCTTTAATAAAGCCCATCCATTTACTTTTTGAAAGATACTTTATTGTAAAGCTAGTCAATAAAACCATTTATTTTTACTAAACATACTATTTTAAGTCAATGAAAAGAGTGGTAAATTTTTCTATTTTTATTATATGAGAGATATTTGAATCATAAAAACTGGCTGTTTGGTAGATTCATTTGGTAGGTAAACTGTCAGGTAGCCTCCATAAATGGCTTGTCATGTTATTTCACTTATTTTTATTATTTGAATTCAAATTAACTTCACAGTTTCACAATTTATCTATTGTGAATCTGAACTAAGTAGGACAGAAGAAAAGGTGCAGTTCCATTAAGCTCTAACATATCATTGGCTGTCAGGTAAGCCTTGTTATGCTGTCCATCCTCATTTAACTATCCCACAAGATCTCTTAATGAAGTTAAGCCCCAAGTTCACTCCAATAATTCTGTGGCAAGAGTTTGTGCAATGTAACAATTCATCACTTGTCAGGAAGGCACTTTTAGTTTATACATTTAATAAGGGCATCCTCTAGCTTGGTTAATTAGAAGTGAACAGTTTGCATATTTACTAAATGCAGAGTGTCATTGCCACCACGGCCTATTGCCTACATGAATTATTTCTCTATCTGCAATAAACAGCTGGGTAATTATTACTGCCATAATCAGATAAATTCCCTCTGTAAGGCTTTTCTTACATGGCAATTCTTTGAACTCATCCAAAGCTGAACAAAATTTATGAACTCCAGCAGCTAGGCCACTTTTTCATACTATGGTGTCCCTGTTCACTATTTCAAGGACATAAGTAGAGAACCATTTATATTGTATAAATAAGGAGAATAAATATGATTACCTAAAGATAACATTTCAATAAACCTCATTTTAAAAGTATAATATTCTGATCTCAGCCAACTAAATGATAGTGGTTTGGCTTTATCTAATTGTATCTAGATTACGGGCTCTTTTAGTAAAGAATAACCTGTGATGTAAAGAAAACAACATTTTCCTTTTCAAGAACCAAATTAATCTGAAATGTTAGCTGTACATATGACTTTTTCTCTGTAGAATCATTTTATATGTAAAACTGCAGAAGGTATAGCAATTAACTTGGTAGAATTTGGATAATAACACACTAGAGTATATAAAATACAATGCATATTCTTTGCTTTAGAAACAGTCTGTTACTTATCCATAATTAGTAATTAATGACATAATCCATACAATCACTTTACAGTATGGAATGATATCTACTGTTTGAACACAATCTTTCCACGTATTTTTAACGGGAATGTGTTACTTTTAACATATTGCTATTGCAAAAAATTTTCAAAGCCAAGTGCATAAAAAAAATCCTCATTCCTGAAATAGAATTAATAAAAGGAAAAAGCTTATCGCATTGGACATAATTTTTATATGTATGTATTTAAATTTTTTTCAAATTTAATTCTTTACACAATGAATTTTAGGCAGTTTACAAAAAGTTACGTAAAAGAAAGAAGGACCACAATAAAGGAAAATACAGAATGATAACTATATTGGTGTGACTGATCAGGAAATGTGGTTAATTAAGTATGTTCCATTGTGAAAATGTAAAAATTACTGCATATGCCAAGAAACACCTTTTTCTAGCCCCGATCTAAATTAATTTTGCATACGAATTTTCAGTAGGATATAACTAGTAATGTAATAGGACAGTGACAGTGACTTTAGTAACTTTTAATTTTAAACAGGAAAAAAAAAGCTATCTGAATTTCAAGTCTCTCTTTTTTATGGTGATAGTAAAAAAAAGAAAAAAAAAAAAAAGCCAGAGTATAGCATTAAGTTGTTACTCATTTGAAAGCAAGGAACTAAAATATGTTAGTTTGTGAATTTAGTCGTGTGGCTGTCCAACTTTAAGGAATGGTTGAATTGAAAGTTCTTATGGATCACTTAGCTGATCTTTTGATATAAGATGGATGGAAGAAAGTTCCTTTTTTCTCCTTTTTAATTCGGGGATAAAGACTGGTAAAGTTATTGTTAATATTGTTGGTTGAGAATGAAGGTATAGAGTGGAAATCAGATTCAGATACTTGATATATTTGTGTACAAAATTTTTCAGTCAATACTTGAGGATATGTTTAAATTATTGTGAAAATGTATTGAGAAAATGTAGTTGTTGCTAAAAAATTATTTATAATTCTATCCAGTAGGCTATTGGGCCTTCATATTATCGGGTTATTTAAAGCATAAGGCAACTGATGATCATTCTTTTTCTCTAATCTCTCTCACAACTTAGATTTTGTCACACCACTTTCTCCTGGTTTCCTTTCTACTTTTCTAATGGTTTCTTCTTTGTTTATTTGTGTACTCATCTTTATTTGCCTGATCTTAAATATTAATGTTTTCTCTTTAATGCATTTGCTTTTTCACTGTCTGTGCCCTGGACAGTCTTTTCCACTTCTGGGACTTTAGCTAACACTTGTATTGTGATGATCCATAAATCTGGATACTCTCCTGCCCAGCATTTTCTTCTGACTTCTTAGACTGATTATAAGACAATTGGCCAATAAATAGTATTCTAAAACCCATTAGATAATTTTCTGAAATGATATGTGATATACTACTACATGTGGTACTAATTTAAAATATATTGACATCATCCTATTGTATATTATTGTTTTACAATAGCATCGTGATTAATTTAGAGATGTGCCTGGATTGAATGTTAAATGGATTGTATGCAAAAGCAGCAGCAATTATTTTTGTTTTAAAATGAAGTTAACACATTTTAAATGAGTGGCAATGTGTGATTTTTGAGTGAACACAAAGTAAATAAGAGCTTGCAACTTTTTATATGAAATAGAAATTTAGCTACCTCAACTCTAAACTCTATCACAAATAAAGTGTCGCTAGCTTGATCCTCATCCTCTACAGCTGAATCACTGTGAAGATATACAATGGAGAGAAAATATGATGTGCCTTGATCTACCTTTATGCAGGAAGCCCCCATGCTGTGTCTCAAAGTCACCATCTGTAAAGTCATTTCATTTCACAATGAAGAACAGGAACCTTGTTAATAATACCTGCCCCTTACCAACCTCAGTGGAATGTTGTGAAGTTGAATTAATGTCTGTGAAGCACTTAGAGCTCCTGAAAATAATACACTATGTAAATATATTTTATCATTATACCCACTGTTGTACTTAGCACAATGTCACTCTCAATTATTTGGCATAGTATATATTATATGAAATTTTACTTCCTTTTACAGAAACTATCCAGAATAGTGAAAAGAAAATAATTTTACAGTGAAATATGTGCATATTTTTAGGAAGAATAGTACACAAAAAAGTTCTATTCAACTAAGTGTATTCAAAGGAACCAGAAGAAGAAAAAAATTGATTTTCATGAATGATCTTTGAATGGAGTCTTATTGCTTTTTAAAATCATGCAAAGTAGGCAAATGAAATAATGGAGCAATTGGATGATCCCTTTTTATGATCAGAGTGAAGTCATGGTATTGTAATTTTATAACATTGACCATTATCTTCTTTTTAACTTTTTTCATTCGCAAAATATCTAGTCTATAGAGTACAAATTTGCTAGCATTACCCTTAGGGAGCCCATTTACCCTCGGTCAGGAAACCCTTTTTCTAGTCCCAAGTGCATTTCCTTCATTTTGCTGTTGATGGAACAGGTCCACCAAAGATAGCTGAAGTTTCCTGTGAATACTCCAGGCTCATTTCCTTACCGTACTCCTCTATCCCAGCTTTTTGGTTCAGCAACCAGTGCTGCCACCTATAACAAGCCTCTTCTAATGTCTCTGAATTTAAGCACTGCTTCTATATTTCTTCATATTCTGTCTGTAGTCTAGTTGGTTATCTGTTGTTTTATTATGAAAGCTGCTTGAAGGCAGGGATTGGCTTTTACACATCTTTATTTCTTTTCATATCTTAAACATATTTGGGCCCGCCTGACTGAATAAACAGGTGAATGTTCATGTTCTTCATGATACGAATTTTTAAAGTAGCTTAGGCATTTTGAAGAGAAGTTAATCTATGCCGCAACAAAGGATTTTCAAGAGTAGCTAAAAATATTTTTTGAGAGGACTCTTCTGAATGTTTTCAGACTGTTAAAGCCTCACCTGCAGTTTTCAGAGTAAAGCATGAGGCTCAGGAGCAACCTGAGTGCTTGAATATTGACGACGGTGTGCTACACAGTCCTTAATTTTAAACTGTATTTTTCCGTCATAAACTGCTGCCCTAATGAAATTTGCAAGGCCTGTCCAACAATTCCAGGCCCTGGGTAACCAGGTAGACAAAATAACTTGTTTAAATGGTTTGAGTGACTTAAAGGGAAGCTTTTGTTTCTAATGCAAATGTCTTGGATATTTTTCTGGCTTCCAGATAATCTATTCGAAGGTTTTATCAGTCCCCGAATTGTCAAAGTCCAAACACATCATTGGCTTTATCTGTGGTTAATAGTTTTGCTTATCACATACAATAAATTTAACTAAAATACTTTTAGGTCATAATATACCATAGCAGGAAGTAAAGCTTTTCAGCTTTTTTTTTTTTTTTTTAAAGACTTCTTGCACATCACTGGCTTCATTTCCCATCAAACCAGAGTGAAGCCTCTGGAGAATTGTTTGAATCCATTTCCTTAGAATTATTTTTTCTTAAAGACAGCACAGATGATGGCATTGTGTTTTTATTTGAGAGATTATATAATATTATTACCAGTTCCTCTGAAAATTTGGGCACTTGTGCTTTTAAAACAATCTCCATATTTTTTTAACTTTCCTGTCACAATTATGATTTCTATGAAAATACTGTAATGTACATATCATATCTCCTTTGTAGTACTTCTCAGTGCTTTAACTTATATAGTGATGCTCATATTAAAATTATTAACTGAATATGATGTGTCTCTTTAGGATGTAGTACTAGTGAGTTGGAGTGAATCATCTTAATTCCTCAACAGAGTTGATAATTTTCATTGCTGCAGGCTAGCACTTCTCAAACTTGAGCAGGCAAGAAATTGCCTCAGGGTCCCTCCCCCTAGGATTTCCGAATTGGTCTGGGGTGGAGCCTGACATTGTGCATTTCCAACACTTCCCAAGTGAAACTGATGCTGTTTTCTAGATACCACACTCCAAAAACCACTTTATAGGCCAAGAGCCAGAATCCTGGTTCTTCCACACTTCCCAAGAGAGGCTTTCTCAAGGTAGCTTCTTCCTTCTTCTAATTAAACTATCAAAAATGATAAAATATACTACTAGTCAGCTGAGAAATAGTTCAAAATGATGGTAGCACCTAATTTATACCAGATATTAGACCAAATACTTTGGGAGGGACACATCAATGAATAAACTTTAATTCTGACCTTCAGGACCTCAGCACTTGGTTGGGAAGTACAGGAAAGTCATGTATGCATGCAGCTATAATATTGTAGAATGTAACAAATATATGAAAGAGAGGATTATGAGAGTGAGAACAGCTAGAGAATAATAATGGTTGAAGTTATGAAACCTTTTTTAGAGAAAAGGATGGACATTTTTATTTTGGGGTTCTGGACTTACAAAGACAAGAAGATAAAAACTATAAAGATTTTTTGTTTAGGTACTGTATTTTGAACTGAGTAAGAAAATCAAACGGAATGGCAAAATATACTTGACTCTTGAATAATGTGGGAGTTAGGGACACTGACCCCCTGTGCAGTTGAAAATACACATATAAGTTTTGACTCCCCCTAAACTTAACTACCAATACCCAGCTGTTGACTGGAAGCCTTACCAATAAGCATATTTGCATGGTATGTGTATATATTCTGTATTCTTATAATGAAGTAAGGTAGGGAAAGGAAAATGTTACTTTTTTAAAGATTTATTTCAGAGAGAGTATGAGGGGAGGGACAGAAGAAAAGGGAGAGAGAAAGGGAGCGAGAAACCCAAGCAGACTCCCCACTGAGCTCGGAGCTGAATGTGGAATCAATCCCAGGATCCCTGAGATCAGATGTGAGCCAAAATCGAGAATCTAACACTCAGCTGATTGTGCCACCATGCACCCCGAAAAGAAAATGTTATTAAAATTGTAAGGAGGGAAAAGTATTTATTAAAAACAATCTGCATACAAGTGGACCTATGTTGTTCAAGAATCAGCTGTATGGGATTTGGGCAAAATGTGTGATAGGAGTATAGTATTGTGCATAAAGCCATAAATTTTGGTGTGAAACCTATATTCAGGTTCTAACTCTCACCTTCTAGTTTGGGGGTTTGGTCAGAAATTTAACCTCTGTGATTCTTCATTTCTTAATCTATAAAATGGGAGTGATAATATTTACCTCACTGGATTGTGAAAGGATTAAAAGTGGTAATGTGTATGTTTTAACCAGGAACTTCTTGGAAATGAAATGTAAGTGTAGGATTAAACTGATAATACTGTATTTATTAAGCTGATGATACTTTATTAAACTGATAATATTTCATCCTCACTGCCCTGAGTATTAGTATAAAGAAAAAAAAAGGGAGTGAAGCATCAAAGATTGAAGCAGACTCTGAGTGCAATGATTTGGTGCAGGACTGTATTGGGGAGCATGTGAAGAATAACACCTGTAAAGTGGCGGAGAAATTGAACCACATCAGAAGTCTCAGCCAGTCTCAGGAAGCTTAGGATTTGGATGGGTCTTTTTTTTTTTTTTTAATATTTTATTTATTTATTCATGAGAGACACAGAGAGAGGCAGAGACACAGGCAGAGGGAGAAGCAGGCTTTCTGTGGAGAGCCCAGTGCAGGACTCAATCCCAGGAACCTGGGATCACGGCCTGAACCAAAGGCAGACGCTCAACCACTGAGCCACCCCGGTACCCCTGGATAGGTCTTTAGAGTGGACCCAAAGTGAGGAAGGCTCTGGGTCTGTACATTCCCTCAGTCACCAGCCACTGGATGCAGGCTGGAGAGAGAGAGTGACAAAACCTGAGACCGGGCAGCTGATTTTCTCCGGTGGCATACAGCTATAAACTGTCTACTGCCAGTACTCATGCATTGATCCTGTAAGGAGGAATGTGATACCATGAGCTCCTGCAGCCCTGGCCACCACTTCGTCTAGGGTCCCATAGTGACTCAACAAGGTATAGCAGGTACACGCTGCATTATCCATTAACCAATGCACAGGTTTGCTAGGAGAACTCTCAGCAGTGCACAGAAGACAGAAAAAAGGGAAATTTATTTGCATAGCTCTCTTCCATGTCCTGTTTCCCACCAGTCAAGGTTTACCCCATGCCTCTGTGCCTCTTAGAAAAACCAAATTCCATGGTTTGCTTCATGATTTCACCTAAAAATTGCACACTGATCAGGAGAGAGAAAAGAAGAGATCACTGAGGGAATCTGAGACAGTATAAAAGATTGGTATCCAGTTGAGTTGATAAAGCAAGTAGCCTAGAACATAGCTTAGAGTGAAAATTCAATATATGGTAAACACCCATGTAGTGCCTTCCTGTGTGCCAGCCCCCCTCTGAATACTTTACGTAGATTAATATATTTGTTCCTCACAATAGCTTGACGAAGAAAACTCTATACTATTTACATTTTATAGATGAGGATGTTGAGACTTAGATATCAAACAGTAGTGCAGAGCACAGCAGAGAGTTTATAATCAGGTGTCATTTCATAGTTTATGCCTGTGAACCCATTCACTGTATTGCTTCCATGTGGCTATTATTATTTTTATTATTCCTATCATAATTAAAATATGTAAATATTTTATCATTGTAAATATATTCAAATATTTAAGACTTTATAAAAGTTTCAGTAATTTTTACCTTTATTTTTAAACTAATCTCACCAAATACATTTTATATATATGAAACTTGATACAGGAAGTCCTAGGACCTACCCAAGTTTCGTTAGGTATACAATAGAAAACAGGACCATAAAATAAAAGAAAATGTATGTGGTTAATTCAATAAAAAATATCTTCTGCATAGTATTTCTTATATCAGGATGACTACAGCCTGCAATTAGAGAATCTGTAAATCTAAGGATTCTAATTCCATTTCTACTATTAACTGATTTGTTATTCAGAGTACGTCATTTCATCTCATTATGTGTTACCATATTTGTAAAATAGTGTAATTAGTAGCATCCCTTCCATATATGTCATAGGATTGTTTTTTAAGGATAGAAATAAGACAATATATCTGCCTGAAATGAAAAAAAATTTATGAAAACAACCTGGAATTATTTGAGAAAAAGTTTAAGTGTTTTAAAAGCACTGCATTAGAAAAAAAATCCCTGGATAAAAAAAAACAATAATTTTTATAATTTTATAAAAAAAACCTAGTTAGAATAGTTTTCACCCTTTAATCCTTAATGGGATCATAATTTTTTATTACATCCTTTACACTGAGACATATCTTCATTGCTATTGATGTAACAAAAACTTGTATATCAGGATAACAATTTATTCAGCTCTTCCTACTTGGTCATTAAACAAAGACTATTTGACATGAGTATAACTGTGGTGTTCAATATATCTGTACAGTCTCAAGTATGGCAATAAATCAGGAACATAAGATTGATTTTTTTCAAAAATTGTATAAATTTATTAAATTAATTACTTTTATGTTTTGAGATTCGTTTTTCTAATGTTTTGTCAAATTTCTTGGATTTATTTTTAGGGCTTCTCAGTTCCTTCTGGGTTTATAGTGCACTTTATTCATATACTGGAAGCTGACATTCTTTTACATATCTCTCAGTTTTAGCTTTCCTTGTCAAGCTCCCTAGGTACACACTGTTTTTATTTTACATTTCCATATCCAGAAGATGGACTGTTTTTATGACATCAAATAATTTACACTTCTGATTTTTGCATCCAAGTCCTATTACTTCTTTGCACCTTACCTGTGCATGTGTGTGTTTAATTATATTGGGTACTTTTTTCTTATGTAAGATCTCTTCTTATTCATTAAATCATTTATAGATACAAACTTCTTTGTAGATTTTTTTTTTTATTTTTGTGATTGCTTGGAAAATTACTGTGCTTATCTTTAGAATGACATAAAATTGCATACATGCATATCTGAGTAATTATCCTTGTAGAGGCAGTTCATCGGTTCTTTTAAATTATCTTAAAGACTTATAAGAGGAATTATCGAAGAAATATTTGTACATAAGATTAAAAGGGAAGATGAAAATTAATAGTATATTTAGTTTTTTAATATAACCTGTGATTGTTATTTTTCCTGGTAAAAATTCTCATTTATTCATATGTAACTGCCTTGAAATTTGTACCTTAAGGACAAAGAAAGGTCACCAGTCCTTCTAACTCCTGGTTCTTTGTCAAAAATGGACACAGTTAATGAGGTTTGTTTGGTACAGAACAAATTCTCAGACACAGATAGAGATCCTTTCAATGGAAACAAATTTGTTTGGCTTTACCAGGTTACTTAGCGATTAATAATAGCCTTGAGATGCAGGTCAGAAAGGTCATTGTACCAGCTTGCCAACACAATCTAAACGTGCAGCTAGCCCAGCTCTGTGGGCGCAGAAGCCCCCAAAATACTATGCATAAAGTAAAACAGGCTATTTTCTGACTCCTTTTTTCATATTAATAAGCAATTTTCAAGAGAAGGGTGGCAAAATGAGGGCCATGCCACTCCAAGTAATTCATTTATTTTGCAATTTAATCTTATGTTGAAAAAAATTGCTCTGCTGCAATAGCATAGCATGGTGATTTTTAAACGTCAGTGTGTTTCATAAGTAACCTTGTATGAAGTATTGTATTAGTAGCCTTTAACAGAAAATCACAACAAAAATATTTCTAGACATGAAAGTAGAAATGAGAATCTCTTTTTTTTTTTTTTTTTTTTTGAATCTTTCCATCTCCTTTTCCTTGATATCTTTATGGTAAATGCTCAGATGACTTAAAATTTTACTTAAAGAACTGGACACTAGGTTACATATATATCATTAAAGAAGAATAACAATAATTTCAAAACATTATTTTAACATGAATAGTAAATGTGTTCTGTGAAAAATAAAAGATTTTTTTCTATATTTGATAATTTCTTCTATTTATCAGGCATTTTTCACATAGTGTATTTTAAAAATTTATTTTTTGTTTAAATGTCTTAGATACACACTCATAAATGATGCAATTTTCATGACTTCAGTGAAATTTATTCACACCTAGAAAGCCAGGAACTTATTCACCTAGTTTAGCTTTCTTTAAAATTATCTATATAATTGAATAAAATCTTGCAAGTGCAAGATAATATATGTAATCATGTTGGTATTTTTTAAAGTGTTAACTGAAATAAACTTACATTAAGTATATATATATACTTATATATATACTTCATTAAGTGTATATATATATACTTATATATACTTCATTAAGTATACATATATATACTTCTTTGATTATATATATATATATATATATATATATATATATATATACCCATCCCACTTTCAAAATTAGCCCATTAGTTAGTATACAGAATAAATGATCAGAGATTTGTTAATACAAAATCAAAATTTAAAGGAAATTAGTAGCTCAGCCGTTTTCTTGGGACATTTGGGTATGTCCAAAATAGCTCATCTTCAACCAAAGAAAATGGTAATGGAGTTGTTCACTTACTTTGCACTTGATATATTTCCTCAGCTGTTGAATTAATTAGAATAGGTAGATATTTGATTTAAAATCTTTAGCCACCGAAAAATCACTTAAATGCTTTTTAAAGATTGCAAAGATTCAGTGGAATGTGCAGGTAAGATCGATTACACCGCTGATTTTGATGGATGTGGATGATGGTAGCCCCTCAAAAACTTACTTGATTATCATCAGTGGAAGAGTGAAAATGTTAGCAGATTTTTAGTATCATAAATAACGGCTGATTGTTTTGATGCAGGGAGGCACTCGAGGAGTTTGCAGAGATGAAAGAAAGAGAAGAGAAGAAGGCCGACCTCGAAAGGGAGGAGAAGAAAAGAGATTACCAAGCCCGAAAGATGCATTACCTCCTCAGCACGAAGCAGGTTGGTCTACCTGCCCCTGACAGCTCCCGTAAACCACTTGGGCCCCCAGCCTGACAAAGATAAAGTAGCAGGCTGAATGGGACATGACTTGTTGAAAAGATATCACAAAGACACTACTTCGAGTTCAATTCCGTGCTTGTGTGTAGGTGCATGCAGACACCATGACTCGTCTGTGACAGCAGCTTCATAGAGGCAGGCGCCTTGACGCTGGCAGAAAGGTGCAAGTCAGCAGGGTGATCTGCCTCTGTGATAACACAACACGAAGGCCGCAACCTCGCTTTTCAAACCCGTTCTGAGTGGCTTACTGCTTTGCGAATTGATCAAGAACTCAGAAGTTACTAAACCGAGGTCACTTTCCTGTTTTATTTGAGATTAAAACCTTTCCTGCACCCTTTCTAAATTTCGATGCCCGTTTTCCAGTAAAGCTTTGAACAAAACTGCTTCAGTGATTACATCCTCATATTGAGATACAAATGTGGAATTTGGAGTCTTTAGAATTCTTTTCTTCTAAAAGGTAAAATTTTAGGGCCTCGGATCTTGTCATAGTTGCTAAAAAAAAAAAAAAAAAAAAAAAAGTACATCGTTGTTTAGAATATTCTGCTCCCAGAGAAATATGGTTATTTCTTGGGCCCAGGTTTGGTACAGAACAGGCCCAGGGCGTGATCCTGGAGACCCGGGATCAAGTCCGACGTCCGGCTCCCTGTATGGAGTTGCTTCTCCCTCTCCCTGTGTTTCTGCCTCTCTCTCTCTATCTCTCTCTGTGTCTCTCATGAATAAATAAATAAAATCTTAAAAAAAAAAAACGAACAAACAAAAAAAATATGACTTTGGGGGTCGAGGTAGTTTGGTTAATTGCGCTTCAGGCAGGAAACTAGCAATTTGTGAGTTTCTGTTCTTTTTCATCCACTTTCAAATCCAGTCTTCTAGTTCCAGCCAGAGCCACTAGTTCAAATGTCTCAGACATAGGCAGCAAGTCCAGTCCATTGTGGAGGGTGGTGGAGGGTGTTAGCTGAGACTGAATGTCATGCTTAAAGGCATCCAGATTCAAAAAAATTAAGTACTGGACTGGCCTTGTACATTTGGAACAGAAGCCTATACTTCTAGCTTTTATTTGGTTGTATAATTAACAATACTCTTGATAATGATGACTATCTTAATATTTACTTAGATTTGTAGAGCTATTTGTTATCTCCATTTAACAGGTAAGAAAAAAACTCAGAGAAAATTAGGGGAGTAATATATATAGACACAAAACTAGTAGTAATAGGTCTGGTACTCAAACTGAGATTTTTAGATTCTAAATACTTAGGGAGTAAAGATAATAATAATAAAAAAGTCGAGGTATTTTAAGCCTTGATTGTAAATCCATAGCAATGTGAAAATTTTATCTGTATAGTTGGTGGGCTACATTTTTTTAAAGGTAAAAATCACAAATTAAGAATTTTTTTAACTTCAGTTATTAGTAATTTCAATTTAGATGAAATAAGGGAGGCATAAATGTATCCTTTATGCCTTTATGCCTGATATATCCTTTATCACATTTAGAGAATTCTAATTACTGGGTAGAGTTGTTTATTTTGATAACTCTGAACCCCTTTTTTGCTTTGAATCTTTCTTAATCTGAGGTCAACTTCTGCTGCTTATACTTAACGATAGGTAGTGTATATCAAAAATCATTTTTTAAATGGCGAAATCAGACTTAATGAAAACATTTGTTCATTCTCTTTTTTTCCACATTAGAAAGTCTATAAAGAGTTGTTTTACTAATAAAAACAATGCAATAGCAAATATCCATGGAATACTCACCATGTGCCACAGAGTATCATAGATACTTTATATGCATTATTTCTTTATTTTGATTTCATTTCAGTTTTAAATTTAAACACCTGGTTTAACAAATTTCCAAAAACTTGACCATGTGACTTGACTCCTGGACCTTAACGAATTTATAATAATACCAGTGTTTTAGTTATGTTTGTGCTAACAAATACAAACTGTTAATGCCCTAGCCCATTTTCCTTCTTGTTTATACCTTGCAGACTGCTGCTAATATCCATGCATATAAACATTAGTTTAGTGATCCCTTGTCTCTGGAAATCCTTGGTATCCAATAGAACGGTTGTTTTTGCGGCAGTGTGGTACAACAGAAAGAGTATGGTCATTGACATCAGACCGAGCTAAGTTGGCATCCAAGCTCTCTGGACCACTTAGGGTAAAATATCAGGAGATTACCTGGAATTGTCTGTTTCACTCTACAATTTGAAAGAATGTTCTAAGGATTGGATGTAATACATTTAAAATACTACCTGGCCCTTAGAGAGCATTCAGTAAATGATAACAATTGTATTATTAGAATTTAACCTGTCACGGATAGACGAAGATTCTACAATTTCATTTTCTTCTGTTTTTCTTAGTCGTTGGAAGCATTCATTTTCTCATTTCTTTTCTTTGCTTTCCTTTAATTATTAATCAAAATTAGTTAGAAATATTTATAATTATCTTTTCCCAATATTCCCCTCCCCCATTTTACATCAGGTCTCACAGACCTGAGGGCAACAGAGGGGAAATGATGTTTTTAAATCCTCTTCCTTGGACAGGAATATTATTAAAATATTAGAGATTTTCATTTGGATCTGGCAAGTCGGTATGTTTTATCATAGTTATCTTCATATTTGACCACAAGTAACTGGAGATAAAATGGCAACCCTTTGAACTTATGCAGACACTTTTATTCCCAAAGCAAACTTTTTTTTTTTTTTGGTAACGAAATAGAATAGTGGTATCATCTTAGTCTCATCTGTTGACTTTCGTCAGGGGATTAGTTGTACTAATGGGATGATACTAGAAATTTCAAATGTCTTATAACTACCAGATTTTCTTCACTTAGCTTTAAATCAGTATTTTTCATTATGATATAAAAAGTGGCAAATATTAAACTGATATTACAAGTAGCGTTTATAAACCATTTTCCCCATGTGAAAGTATGTAATATTCACCTTAACCTAAACAAAGATATGCAATAACATTAATAAATAACTTGAATATAAATCTTAACTTTAAAAAAATAAAATAAAATAAAATAAAATTCATCAATTATTCCAATAACATATTTTTGAGTACTGACAATCTATCTGATACTGAAACAGGACTAGGACATATAAATGAATATATAAGGTCCTTAACCACCAGAACCATTCACTCTGATTTCAGTCTATGCCAATCAAATATTTTTACTAGAGAGAAATTTGACACCTTTCAATTACAATTCATATAGGTAGTTTGATTGAAATTAACAGGCATTTATTTTTATGATTTAGCTGATTCCATTTATCATTTTATTTTCACAAAAACCTTTACTTTCCCTAACCTAAGGAAGACTCAGAAAATGAAAAACACATGTTTCAATTTGATTATTATTACCGATTTTCTCAGCATGACTTGGCTATTGGGGAGAAATTAAGTTGCAGATTTTAAAACATTCCTGAGATGTTTACAGATTAATTTCATTGCTTGTTTTAAGAGTTTTGATTTCAAATGATAGTAAATATACATTTAAGAACAAAATAAAAGCCAGATATGAATTGTTTTTAAAGGCTTGTGTCAATTTTAACTCTCAAATTGTTCAGTTGTTTGAAAATTTACTGAGTAAATATTCAAGTGTAAATAATTGTTATAAGAAGTACATCAGGATAGGAAAAGTTTTGCTGACATATGTAAAGAGAATAATGCTAATAGCCTTTTTAGAGCTATTTTATTGGTGATTTCAATAATTTAGGAGTGATTTATAGTGATATATAATGATAGTTTGTAGAATACTAATTTTCATATTAAATTTTCATAGATCTAATATAGCTTCACTTATATGAGTAGAAATAAAACATTAATTCAGACAAAGAATACTTTTAAAAAGGTAAGGAATTTTCTAAGCCACAATTATATTGTGAATTCCTATATAGATAATAAACTAAGGTATGTGTCACTTAATGTATTAATAATTTTAGCACTATTATGCTGATATACTGACATACTGATAACCTAATTTCAAAGTCAGTGTTAGTACAAATCTAATATATATCTTAAAATAGTTCTAAAATCTATTCCTGATTTTTACTGATGTTAAGTATCTCATCTTTATGCAAGCAAATATGTTAGCATTAATAGATATTACACAAGTAAATAACTAATGTTGCAATGAGTGAATTAATAGACCCCTCAGGGTTTTATTAATTAAAAAGTTCAAGTCATATTAAAGCACCTTTTGTATATGTTTATTTCAATCAGAAAGCTGAACATGGTAACTTATTTGCATAAATAATCAATCACCATTTACTAGTAGTAATAAGGTTAATTTGTTGCTACAGACATAATAGGATTAGTCAATTATATTTCCCAGAAAATACTATTTGTTATGCACCCCATCACCTGTAAAACAGGATTGGGTTTAGCACCCTTATTAAATGAACACATCAAAAAATCTTTGTCCCTGTAAAAGTTTTATGAAAAGAAAGCTAATTTTAGTTGATTTGAATAAGTAAAATGCAAACATTGCTTCCATTTGTAAATTTAATTTATCTTTCTGCAAAGATTGATTATTTAATAAAGTTATTTATTTTGATTCAGTAACCAGTCAAACTAAATCTAACACATATAGGACATATTTCCTTTGAAGAAAATCTCATTTGCAGATTTGTTTTATTTCAAATAAACTGACTTTCATTCCCGTCCTTGTTCTTGGGTAATAAATTATGTTGTCTGCTCCACCTACTGGTAGATACATGCAAAAGGCCTATTGTTGGACTCATTAGAAGACATTGCCTCTAAAATGTTGCCAGAATTTTTACAGATCCTCCTAGAGAACAGCAGAGTTACAGGTACAAATGTAAGATTCAAAATCCACATCATAAATAATGTTTAGAAATATAGCTTATTATATAGAATTATATACATTGTTTCCTGATCAGTGAAAATTATAACCCTGTTTTTTATTTCAATGTATTAATAAAAAAGGGTAGATACAAAATATATTCATAACCAAGTATATTACAAGTATGTGTATTTTATTTAATAACAATGGCTTTTGATAATTCATACATATTCAAGTTAAAAACTAAAATGAAAAATTATAAATTTAATTAAAATTTGTACACATTTTTTGGAAATAATTTTCATGTCATTATTTATATAATAAGTTTTTGATGTTTTTTTCTTTAATGGATAGTTTTTATATGGACACTGAGGTAATGCTTTTCAGCTATTTAAGATTCTTTAAAAAGACCCCATACTCCAATTAATATTAATAAAATGTTATCTTTAATTATTGTATTTTTTGAGAGAAATAAATGGTTTCAGCAACTTTCTTTTCAAGGTTATAGCAAAACATGTATATGCAGAAGGAAAGTAGCTTAATTTAAAAAGAAAGTAACATAATAAAAATAACTGATACCCTTGATACAGATACCATAGCGATGTGAATAGCATGTTTATAAGACAAATTTCAGGTAAGGTGAAAAAATTGTAAATTAATAAATATAGTAAGTCTTCTGAAGATTCTCTGTTGTTCATGGGATAAAATCCAAAGTTTTCAGCTTACACATTTGAAGTCCTCCAGACTAACTCTACCTTGCCTATCTAGCCTTATCTTCCTTATCTCAGGGTGAGCATCCAGATACAGTCTGATTTTATACCCTAGAAACATTCATCACAAGGGTCTCTTTATATGAGATTGGTGACTTTAATATAGCTTTGTGAAAATTAATAACTGTGAATAGGTTATTATAGGAGGAGAGGAGAGAGCCCTGAGGCAATGCCTGGAGTATGAAGACCAAAATGGGCATAAGATTGGTAATGAAGGGAGCCAGAGATGCTAAGGTATATTATGACTCTATGGAATATCTGGGAAGAAAGTAGATCTTATAAGGCACTATAAAGAAAATTAGAAGGACATATAAGAAAAACTTGGCAATTTTGTCAATTTGCTTAGCATCCCTGCTATTAGGTATTCCTAGTTAACTATGTCACTCTAGATTCCTCTTATTTCTTTCCTACGTCTCACGGCATTCTCAACAATGAATTCTTAATTCTTACATTATCTGCTCCCTGGTTATGGCACATTTCTTTAGGTTGGAAAGGTCTGGCAGTAAAACAGAATTATAGAAGTAGGGAGTGGGAGTAGATCATAAGTCTTACATGAAGGATGTTATATTTGTTTGATGTTATATTTGTTTTTGCCAACTTCCCAGTAGTTTGTGTGTTGCCATGGAGAAAAATATAAAAATAGGAACTCACACTAACAGAGGACAGGACCCCTCATAGGAATATACTACAGAGGCATGGGATCTTTAGAGATTACCTTTCTAGCTCTTTCTGTTAACAGATTAAAGAAAGCAGGTATGGAAGTTGAAGCAACTTGCTCAAGGTTATATAACTAGTTGATTTAAACTCTGTGCTGTTGGGCATCCTCAGTACAATGCAGGCACAGTGAAAATTTGAGTCAGTGGTCTACACTGGTGGGCTACACATGATTCACCTAAATAAACTCTGAAAGGGACTTTATCCTAGTTTATGGGTATCCTTGAAAACACTAACATTCCGAGTAAGTACTGCTCCTTGAGTAACCTTCAATTCATTGAGTTACCTTTCTCTGAAATGTTTTAGTACTTAAAAGGAACATTGATTTGAATAAGTTTGTGGACGAATAGAAAAACTAGGGCCTGCATATAAAAGAGTGAATGAAGCAAGAGAGAACGAACAAAATGTAGATTTCTGTGGTGCCTTTCTGTGAATAGCTCAAAGCACTTTTATTACATTTATCCCCACAATATTCTTTAAAGTAGCAATTATCTTTCTGGTGATCGAAATGCTATTGTTTGGTACTCATTTTTCCTCTGGACACTTGGCAGATTTATTCTTTCCAGAAGGCTATGTAGTGAATAAAGATCTGACCTACGATCTTTGGATCCATAGTTTAAGAGGCAGGTCCTCAAGTTTGGTCATTGGCTATTGGTCCCAAGTGAACTGTCCACATCACAAAACCATCACATAATTTGTTACTATTGGCATTCTCTGTTCAGAAAAGGCCAAGGACTAAACTAGTGTGGCGAATGAATTAGCTATTAACTTTTACATTTTATTTCCTCCCTCTTTAACATTATAGTTTTTATTATCCTGTAATATATGAAAGAGATAAAATTATTGTCCATTGTCAGTACTCTTTGAAGAGATAAAGTGAAGTGGTTAAAAAAGAAGTCTTGTGTTCCCAAATAAGTCCCTTCCCTACCCTTCTTCTTGCCATCATTTATCCACCGTGCATCTAAGAAATGGAGGCAAAAATACTGATGGAAGCAAAAATAAAATAAAAATTAATTTACAGAGACCACTCAGGTAGAAAAGTGCCTTAGCTACTTTTCTTATATATATTTTCTTATTCAGCATACTACATTTTAAATGTTATTTTAAAAATTGTTCTTTAGCTAAACACACTGTAAACCTCTCCTGTGCATGTGACCAGGGCAGATTCATGTGTTTTGGGGCCTGACACTTATACAATTTGAGGATCTACCTTCATGAAGAAACTGTACAAAGTTGAAAATACAGGAAGATGAATATGTTTTTCTAATGAACAAAAAACTTTAAGCACGTTTCAAATGTTAACATTTGAGAACACCACAACTCAAAATCTAAATATAACAGTAGTTTTATTGACTGCTTGATACCTCTATAGTATTTGTTCATCATATTTTGGTTTCATACTCTTTGATCACCTCTTTCTTCAACAATAATTTTGTTATATTTTCTAGAGTGAAAAGAGAAAGTCCTTTTTGTAGGAACATTGATCTAAATTTTTCATTAATATAAGAAAGTTAAATGATGCATTTCTTTTTGCTTATGCTGCATTATTGAGTATGTTTTTGAAAGGAAATATATTCTGTTTTGTATAGGAAATGAGAAAGTATCAAATTCTCCATTTGAGAAAACCCCACTTCTCTTCCACTAGCCATATACTTCTGGGCCAGACAGTTTAGGATGTTTGTATTACAAGACAGCCTCTTGTCCTGCACCTTTATTTGTGATGCCTGGTGGGTCTACCCACTGGGTTCAGGAATATTACTGAAAGTTATTCCTACATTGTGATTACTAAACAATTTTAAGTATACTTGGAAGTAACTGGAAAAAAGGTCTATAAATATATCCAATCAAACCTAAATCAAATATATACTCACCTTAGCTTTTTCCTAGCTTGGTCTCCAAAATGCCCATAGCCACTCTTGTGCCAACCAACCCAAGTATGATAGAGGGTAAGTCAGAGTTTGAGAGGCAGTGGAATTAACTCATGTCTTACTTTCACAAGTTTTACAGAAAGACATAATCATGTGAACACATTGTCAGGGTCCCTCCTTGTGTTATGAAAAGAGCCTGTGAAATTTAGGGCCCCGGAGATTAAGTTGAATCAATTTCACTGTTACTTCACCTCTTGTTATACTATATTTTTACATTGTGTTAACATTGTTCAAAGAAGTTTTAACTTTTATTAACTTTTAATTTATTTTAAATTAATTCAATTTTATATGAATAGTCATCTGCATATCAGATATGAAATCTAACATTCAGACCTTTGACACTTAGTCCTATCTATAAAATTGAGGCACCTGATTTTCTTTTTTCTTTTTTTTTTTTTTTAATTTTATTTATTCATGAGAGACACACACAGAGAGAGAGAGAGAGAGAGAGAGAGAGAGGCAGAGACCCGGCAGAGGGAGAAGCAGACTCCATGCAGGGAGCCCGATGTGGGACTTCATCCCGGGTCTCCAGGATCACACCCTGGGCCGAAAGCAGGCGCCAAACCACTGAGCCACCCAGGCTGCCCCAGGCACCTGATTTTCTTTAGTTTTCTATTCTGTTTTATTTTTGGACATCAAAATCAGGGTCTATTATTTCCATCCAGTAAAATTTTAATTGGTTAGGTATGGGATGGAGAGAGTTCTTATTAGGTATCACAGGTATTAAACAATAACCTATATATATAACCTATGTATGTTTTATCTGTGCATATGTGTATATACATATATACAAATACACAAATATAGCCTTGTATGAAATTTCAAATACAGCTTTAATAGAAAATTCAAAAGTCGGAAAACAATTAGAAAAAATATAACGAAAATAGTTTCCATTTTCTACCTTAAAGTTCCATGTGTCTTGACTTACCTCTAGCATGCCATATTTTAAATTGTATTGTATGTGGACACTTAATACAAGGTAATTGACGGTTAACTGGTATATTCTATTTCTATTGGTATTTATAAAATTAATGTTATTGGTATGTTAATTGTAATCATTTTTTTCAACTTCTTCATTGATTAGAGAAGACTGAGTTTCTGGTGGTTCTTTTTCTATCCCTAATTATAATACAATGAAATCTAAAACTTAGAAATTCAAGGAAGTTATACCATTGCTCTAAATAGATCTGATGAAATAGTTGGGACTATCATAGTTTCATAGATTTGAAGATCTATTCCTACTATTATTATGACTACTTTTCTAATTTTAAGACACTTCCGAAATATTTTAGGATGAGACCAGTTAGACATTAGATACTGTTATAAATGGATAAATAATGAAGAGGTAGAGATGGTCAGTCAGCTCATGGTTTATCTTAGCTCTTCAGCAAGTCCAGAAGAATAACTTTATGTAGATAAGCTCTGCTCACTCCATGTTCTTGATATCTAATTCACTCTTTTGGATTGGAAAATGTTAGAATTATTTCAACTGAATAGCTAGTAGCCAAATTTTAAAATCTCAATCTTTGGATTAATCTATCTTCTTTCTTTATTTCTTCTTCTTCCTTTAATCTTCTTTATATCTCCTTCCCCAGCCCTTGTGCCCTACAGTCAAAAACATTATTCCTTTTTATTAAAACTAGGGACACAGGGAGAGAGTTTATACTTTCAAATGTTATCTTAGAATGATCTCTTAACTAAGTCAGTGATCAAGGTACTCAAACATTGACTAACATAGCTTATTTGATCGTTTAGGTCACTACTGGGACATGAGTATTTCTTTTTTTTTTTTTTTAAGATTTTTATTTATTTATTCATGAGAGACACAAAGAGAAAGAGAGACAGAGACACAGGCAGAGGGAGAAGCAGGCTCCATGCAGGGAGCCCCACATGGGACTCGATCCTGAGTCTCCAGGATCACACCCTGGACCGAAGGCGGCGCTAAACCGCTGAGCCACCTGGGCTGCCCAAGCCATGAGTATTTCTTAACTTTTGAGTGTAAATTATGATATAGTCCAACACTATAGAAATTGTCTATGACCTTGAGATTTTATGCAGTATAAGGTAGGCAAATATTTTAAAAGACATAGAAGGTTTGTACAATATTTTATATGTGTATTACAGTCACAAAAGAAACATAAGCAAAGAAGAAGTGCAATTGTTTATTTAAAAATAAATATTAAAAATTAGTTTCAGAGCACCTGGGGTCACTCAGTTGGTTAATCGTCTCACTCTTGATCTCAGCTCAGGTCTTGATCTCAGGATTGTAAGTTTGGCCCCGCATTCGGAGCCATGCTAGGCGTGGAGCCTACTTAGAAAAAAAAAAAAGTTTCATTTTGGTGTGAGAAACAGGACTTTAAATATTTTAGTATAAAGTGGCAGGTTTTCTGCTAAATAGTCTTGTCAGTTGATATTTCTATTTCTAGCTATATATCTTTTGACAATTGGAGGTATTTTACCCAAGAAATTTTTTTATTTTACCTATACAATATCACAGAAGACAGTAAAATAAAAGATGAGAAAATGGAAGGAAGGTATGAACAAAGGAGAATAGAGACAGAATTTGTCTTTAATGTTAATCTCTTAATATCTCTTGGGCCTAAAATAAATTGCAGGGCTCAGTAGCTGTTGCTAATAGTAAAAGGAAAGTCTTGTCAAAAGGATATGATTGTTCTTAGTTTAGACAAAAGTTACATTTTCAAAGTGCTTATATAGTGTAAAATGTTCCGGTATAGTTTTTTAGTCCTTTTAATGAGTTGAATTTACAAGTTTTTCTCTTAAGTTTATTCAGCTTTATTTTCCATCTCCTTTTAAATTAATACATGTATATATCTGTATATAATTTCAGTATTAATATATCTTTGAAATTGTGAATCATTAAGATAATTTTGTTTCACTCTTATTTATTGTTTATGCTTATGCTGTATATGCATGCATTAAATTATGGTCATTTGAATTAGTCTTAAATTCACATCATTATGATTGTTTATTTTACCTGGTTTATCCATAGCAAAATATATGATATATATATTATCCATGGTAAAATATATAAATATTTATGGGAAGCTTGGGTGGCTCAGCAGTTTAGCACCGCCTTCAGCCTAGGGTATAATCCTGGAGACCCGGGATCGAGTCCCGCATTGGGCTTCCTGCATGGAGTCTGCTTCTTCCTCTGCCTGTGTCTCTGCCTCTCTGTCTCTTTCTCTCTCTCTCTCTCTCTCTGTCTCTATTGAATAAATAAATAAAATCTTTAAAAAATAAATATTTATATACCCATGCCAAAATCAACTTGTCTGTTGACAATTATCTGAATGCTAAAATTGTGGTTCAGCCTTCCCTGATCTTGCTAGGCATGGTTGTTGCTTTTTTTTTCCTCCATGTCTTTTTTTTTTTAAGATTTTATTTATTTATTCATGAAAGACACAGAGTAAGAAGCAGAGACACAGGCAGAGGGAGAAGCAGGCTCCCTGCAGGTAACCGAATTCAAGACTCAATCCCAGGACCTCAGGATCACACTCTGAGCCAAAGGTAGACACTCAACCACTGAGCCACCCAGACATCCCTCCTCCATTTCTTTATACAATTTTTACCATGGGTATTATGATTATATCTACTTCTCTTTAACATAGGTGAGTTCATAAAGGAGAGCAACCATGTCACTTTAATATCCCCAATTTCTAATATCAAAGTCATATTTCTAATGCATGTCCTACAGGATTTATACTACTTTCATATTCAGAACAAGAAAAGCAGCTTTTATTCAGCCCCAATTATTCACTATTTCTTCTCTGAATTAAATATAAAATATAAATAAAACAATCATTTTGACAGATGTAATAATTTTTGGTAACTGACACCTGTATTTGGTGAAATATATTCTGTATGATTTTTAAAGGGGCAAATCTTATATTCAAAGAAAAGGCAAAGGGGAAGCTAACATGTTTTTTTAATTCTTTAATGTCCCAGATTAAAACAAATTACATAACTAGATAGTTTGAATATGAAATTCAAACTAAGATCTGGCTATCTTCAAAACCATGCTTTGGTTTCTTTAAGGTATGGCTTAAAGAGGGCTGAGAAAGGTCCTAGCTCCACATTATTTTCCTGGATAATGGTTGAAATCATATCTTTAAATTTCTATTTATTTAAAGATAATTACTAGATAATATATTCAGCATTATTAGCTTTTGATGTTTTCTGTGTGAATTAGCTTATCAGTTCCTTTAAGCATCAGGGGGTGGGAGGCATAAGTCTAAGATGCAGGGCCCTCTCACAGGAAGGCAAGCAAGCCCTCATGGGCACTTCTGGATAGCTTTCGGGCAATGTGTTTGTCTTCTTGAAAAAGAGCCATGAACAGAGGAAGAAGGGTGAGTACTTATATTATCTATTAAGTATTTTCATCTTGAGGCACGTGGGTGGCTCAGTCATTTGAATGTCTTATCTTGATTTCGTCTCAGGTCAAGATCTTGGGATCATGAGATTGGGCCCTGAGTGGGACTCCATGCTCAGGGAGGAGTCTGCTTGAGATTGTCTCTCTCTCTCTCCCTCTCCCCCCTCCCCCCACCCCACCCCAAATAAATCAATCAATCTTTTAAAAAGCATTTTCATTTTTGAGGTATCAGCTGAAAATCTGAAACCCACAGACATCCTATTCAACACATTGGATACACATTGTTTTGTAATTCTGTGATTTGAGATGAAGAAATATCTATAAGAATATAATGTTTTTGTCATTCTCTCTTGCTCTAACTAGTAATGTGTAAAGGTGAGGGTCAGTGAAGTTAAAGGAGTTAAAGAACTATGAGGCTAAACTGTAGAGATGGGCTACCTACCTATACATGAAATCGCCCAGATGTTATCCTAGAGCACATAGTAGAAAGGAAGACTGAACTAAGTGCCAAAGGGTATCATGAATATGGGTAAATGACCAGCGAGTCTGTGTATGATAATCACAAGGAGCGACAAAGGTTGCATATTTAGATTGCAAGAAGATGGAGGAGTACTGGTTTGAGAATGACATTCAGTAACTAAGAAAATGCTAATCTCTCTTTAGTCACTGTGATACAGGGAGTACTAAAATGCTTTGTTCAGTAGATCTGCAAGGGAAGTGGTTCTAGAGGTGAAGGAAGCTTCAGTTATATAAAATAAATAAATAAGCAAATAAATAAGTAGAGAATATATTTATTGAAAAGTTTTGGGGCAAAGAAAAGTTGTTTAGCTTAGATGGTAGGGGCGTTCCACAGGGCAAGGTTGAAAGGATTATGGGCCAGGGATCAGAAGTATTGAGGAAAGGAGCAGTGTAGTTGAGGACAGGTGTACTAGACAATATAAAAGAGAGCTGGGATTAATTTGGCAGACAATTATTTGGGCATGAGCAATTTGACAAAAAAAGCAAATAGATAAATAGTTCTTTAATCCAATCATCTCTTATTGGTAGAGAAATTTAAGTTGCTGTGTCTATTCTTTATTTTCATTTGCACAATATATATACTGAAAGTCAATTAATGGATTAAAAAGTACAAGAGAGGGATTATTTTCTCATATTTTTGAAATGAGGAATGAAATGAAAAAAAAAAAAAAAGCTCACATAAAAACTTGTGAAATAGCCAGACCGGGTGGTTCAGCGGTTTGGCGCCGCCTTCGATCCCGGGCATGATTCTGGCGACCCTGGATCGAGTCCGAGTCCCACATCAGGCTCCCTGCATGGAGCCTGCTTCTCCCTCTGTGTGTGTCTCTGTCTCTGTCTCTGTCTCTGTCTCTGTCTCTCTCTCTCTCTGTCTCTCATGAGTAAATAAATAAAGTCTTTTTAAAAAAAAATCTTTAAAACTTGTGAAATACCTAGTAGTATACTGAAAAAGCCAGAGACAAGACTATTATTCATTTTAGGTCAGATCAGTTTTTTTCTGATCAAAATATTATGTTGGCCAACTTTCTTCAATTAAATTACATTCCTTCTAATTATGTTTGTGGCCAAATTGTGTTACCACTAGAGTGACTTACATTTGAGTTGAGATAAAAGATAATAGGGTTGTGAAACATAGTGGCATTTTCTGGGCTTCCTACCACCAAGGAGGTTAAAACAAAATTAAGAAAGCAAAAGATAACCTAAATAAGATAAAATAAAACTTTATTGAAGGATAACACCAAAAAGTACAAAAATACTAAAGACTCTGCTCAATTATCACCAAGTGGCAGGTATAATCTGTACCTAATAGGTACTAATTAATAATTTTCATACAGGAAGCCACAGGTCTACAGAACAAGACTGTGTGAAAGCACAGTAGTCTAAAAACGAGGTGGTCTTTGAGATCTGGTCACAAGATTGCAGCCAACCAGATTAAAGCAGCAGAGCATTTCCCCATGAGGCAGTCAATCCTATACTTTGATAAAACATAAAATGGCTTCCTCCTGTTTGCTTAAGAAATCTTTCTTCAAAGACTCTTGGGAAATCAGTTTCTTGCAGGGCCCCGGATAACATTGGGAATAAAGTTTGACAAGTGCTCCATTCTGTTGGTACATTTTCTTTAACAAAAGAAAATTTTCAATTCTGTTGCCTGTTTCTGAGATGCTAAGTGTTTTTCTTTGAACAATTAATTGTCTTGAGAGTCATCTTTGAACCCCAAACCATGAAATCATTTTCAAATTAAATCATCTGTGGAAGAACTGAGCAAGAGAAAATAGTAGGTTTCCAGTGGGGGAGAGGGGTGGTATATAATGGAAGATTTGGGGTGGGTGATGGTCATAAAAACATGCCTTACTATTTTCTTAGATCATTCAGACTTCATTAGTATGTATAATAAGCCAGCACAGAATGTGTAGAAATTGTGTGTTAGAGGCATCGCAATAGGGAGTTGTTAGATCAATGTGAAACTAACTGGGTGTCCAATCTCACTGCTCTATTCAGAATAACTCTTGCTAAGGTCACCCAGGAATCTCCTAACTATAAATCCACAGGATTCCGGGAGATTTGCACATTGCTCATCAAACTTGTGGTGTTGGAACTTCCTTTGGCCTTGGTGACACAATGGTCAGCCTTTTCTTCTATTATTTGGTCATTTCTTCTCAGTCTTCTTCAATATTTATTCAATAGTGCTCAGTGTGTGTCTTTACTGTGATATTATATAGGACTATTTATAGTTCTTTAATATCAAAGTTCTTTAAGGTTTCTGTTCCTTTGAACATCTTCCTGTTTTCTGGGAACACCCTCACTCACCATACACACCAGATAACATCCCTTCTCTTCTTTCATATTGTCCAACTACCAGCCATCCTAACCCCACAGAATGGTCTGTTCTCAGTATGGGTGTATATACCAATGCTCATTTATAAAGAAATAATTACTTATAAGCTGTCAACAATATAACTCAAATGGAAAATCAGGAATCCAGGCCAAATCTGGAGAGAGTGCCAAGGTAGCAGATAGAGGAGGGGGGTAGGTAAATCAAGCTGTATTGGGGGGAGTGGTAGGGGGGTTGCTAAGTGTTAGGGAAAGGAACAGGCCTAGAAAGATTTCCTAAGAACATAAGCAACTTTCATCCAGTCCTTGTAGGGATCAGAAGAATAGTGACTTGACATTTACAGAGAAAAAGATACAGGAAAGGTTTAGTGGGGAAGATTTCCCAAAGTCTTTTACGTGGAATCTTCTCTCAGATACTCTTTCAAAATACAATATAGTTAAAGGGAAACCTTGACTGAGGGGGAGAAATGTTCTCTGGGTCCCAAGATTCTCTGACTCATCATAATATTGCTATATTTTAGAAGACTCGAATCAGTCTCCACTTCTTTTTCTTTCCTCACATTCAGTGAATTATGATGTGATTTGTGCCACAAGAACACAATTTGCTTCTGTGGAGGTCACCTGTCACCTTCTAATTACCATGCCAGTTGTGCATTCTTTGTCCTCATGCTGTTCCACCTTTCCTGAGCTTCTGACACTGCTGACCTCTTTCATGAAACCATCTTCTCCCTTGTGTGCTGCCTCTCCTCCCTCACTGTTTGCTCTTTTGAGTGTCCTTCATGGACTTCTCTTCTCCCACTTATTTTTTTATATGTACACACTCCTAAGACTGTTCCCCTGAATTCCCTACATGCTATCCTTCCGTGACCCCATCC